>NC_090449.1:698748774-698871133 GCF_031143425.1 Pleurodeles waltl | reverse complement strand
GGTGGAATTGTGTGGGTGTCTGTATTGTGGCAGATTTCTAGATGTGGGTCATAATACCTGTAGCAGATTTCCGACACGGCCACGGTATGTTGGTGGCAGTCAGCACGGCGGTCAGCGGACTTTAACGCCATGGTTGTCACGAGGGCCAAAGTCTGATAAATCCCTTCCTTCCATGGTCTGGAGTTCTGTGCCTGTAAAAATGTTCATTTACTCAGTATGATTCAATCATTTATGATTTGCAGTGTTTCAGACATCTTGACAGACTTTGGGCCAGATGTACGAAGCATTTTTCTAGTCGCAAAGGGGCCGATTTGTGGAATCAGCCTGACTAGAAAAATGCTTTTTGGGATGTACAAAGTCCAATCTGTGATTCGGTAACTTGCTGCCAAATCGCAGTTTGGGTTTTGCAATTCGGTATTAGGAAGGGGCATGTCAAGGGCGTCCCTTCCTAATACCGAATCTAAATGGTATGTATGATTGTTTTGTGACCGCGAATGGGTCGCAAACCAATCACAGTTAGCACCAATTTCAAATTTGTGCTAACCCATTCGCCGAAGGGAAGAGGTCCCCATGGGATGGGCTTAATCTTGTTGACCCAAAGGAAGGGGAAGATTGAGTTGGAAAATTCCTGCTCAGGGTTGTATGAATGTCCCATAGCACCCCTGTTATGGAGGATATATTTGAATTGTGGGTCTTCATTTGTTCATACATGTGCCTATCCACATCCCTCTGAAGCTGCTTGATTTCCTGGAGTTCAGTCAATACCTGGCCCATCACACACTGAGACTCCTGATAGACCCCAAAATGTGGCTGATAGTGTCTTGGCTGACAGCAGCCCCATTGGCCTTATTCTGCTGGCCAACAGTATCCCTCCCATGCACCCAACCCACACAAGCCTGTGCCCCTGGCACAGGGTGCCCTCTCCACCTTGGTCCTGGACCCTCCGTGTCCGGAGTATCAAGTTGCACCTAAGGATCCAAGCCTGGGGGGCACAAGATGGTGGAAACTGTATTAGACACAGGTTGGGGGTGCATTGTTGACTAAGATGTTAAAGCAACAGGGCTGGGAAGTGACCTTGTGGCCACAGTGATACTCACTGTTGCAGTATGACCAGGTTGCCCAAATGGGCCACGACCTTCCTTCACAGCCACAGGTCCAGGAGTGTTGTCGTCACTGAGGGCTTCATCCAAGGGGGTAGTGGTAGCCTTGTTTGTGGCCTCTGTGTGCACAGTGGCAGCTCAACTTGGAGAACATACATTGTTACAGGTTGGATTGTGACATCTACCTTCAAAGGCTTTGCATTACAGTAAGCAGAGACATTGGTACAGGTATCCATGGCCCTGTGTCATCTATGTGTGCAGTTGTCGTCCATAGGCTTGTAGGCCATGTCCCACGGATTGCATAGTGGACCCCAAGTGCGCGGCGTAGTGCAGGGAGCTTCTGTGTCTGTCTTGTCCGCCAACTGTAGCGGTAATCCATACACTCAACATGTCTCTATTTCTCCTCCCCCCCTTTTTTGTGGTCTTCCTGTTCATGTGTGCATTAGCATCATCAGGCGGAGGAGAAGTGGCATCGGAGCACAAGGGAGCTGCATCTCACATGGCCATGGCGGGCCATGCAACTGACTCGGATTTCACCAGTGAGACGGAGGGCGAGGGGAGCTCCACAGCGGGGACTCGTGCTGATGTCAGTGACAGCGACTCGTCCTCTGAAGGGAGCTCCCTTGTGGTGGCGGCAACATCCGTGCCCCCCGCAACAACAGGTACAGCCGCCACCCAGCTCACCAGCACCGCCCTCCCAGCAGCCCCTCAGCGTTTGCCCCGTGCCCGCTCACCCAGGAAGGTGGGCATCTCCTTCGCCCCAGGCACCTCAGGCCCTGCCCCTGTCACCCCTGCTGCCCTCAGTGAGGAGGTCATTGACCTCCTAAGGACCATCATTGTTGGGCAGTCTACCCTTTTGAATGCCATCCAGGGTGTACAAAGAGAGGTGCACCAGAGTAATGCATACCTGGAGGGCATTCATTCGGGTCAGGCTGCCCATCAGCGATCGTTCAACGCTCTGGCCTCAGCACTGACAGCAGCAATTGTCCCTGTCTCTAGCCTCCCCCCTCCAACTTCCTCCACCCAGACCCAATCCCCTGTACCTCTGCCTATCCCAGACACACCTACAGACCAGCCTGCACACACCTCAACACCCAAGGGAAGCTCATCCAGACATAAGCACCACACATCACACAAGCATTCACACAAGCAACATCCACATGCAGACATACCAACAGGCACTGCCTCCACTGTGTCCCCCTCCTCCTCGTCTCCCTCCTCCCTCCCAGTGACGTCTCCATTCACACTTGCATGCACAACATCTTCAGCCACTACGTCCATCACCAGCACACCCACCAGAACACTCCGCACACGTGCAGTCACAACCCTCACTACCATTTACACGTCCCCTGTGTCCTCTCCAAGTGTGTCTGTCACCCCCTCCTCCAAACTACACAAACGCAGGCAGCCACCCACCCAACAGCCATCCACCTCACGACAGCCTCCAGCCCAAGCACATGCACCCAAAGACACCAGACTTCACACTCCTACAACCACATCCTCTTCCTCCACTCCCATACCCACTACACCTACCCGTCCCTCTCTTTCCAAATTGCTTTTCTTTTCCAAACTTGACCTCTTTCCTACAACTCCCCCACCCCGTCCATCTCATAAGACTCCAATCAGCACCTCAGCCACCACAAAACCGGGACCTGTGAAGACTGTTGTCCATGGACTGTGGAGTCCCCCACCCTCAAGGGCATCCAGTTCAGCTAGGAGCCAAGGCACGGCCAGCCCACCACCGGAAAAGCATCCTAAGATTGCCAGTGCCCGGCGCAAGCGACCAAAGACCCCAGGGACAAAAATCCCTACATTGGCTCCGGCAGGAGGTCAGGTGCTACCTGGCACACCGCCAAAGGTGGGAAAGGGCCACAAGCATGCAGGGAAGGGTGGGAAGGGCAGCACGCCCGACAAGTCCGGCAGCAGGCCAGCTTGCCAGGAGGGCCCCACCACCCCCATCCCAGGTGTGCAGGAGGACACACACAGGCCCGGTACTGCAGCCCAGGAGGGCCCCGCAAGCCACGTCCCAGGTGGGCAGGAGGACACCCACAGGCCGAGAACTGCAGCCCAGGAGGGCCCCGCAAGCCACCAGACAGATGGGCAGGAAGGCCCCGCCAGCCACATGTCAGGTGGCGAGTGACATCCATGCCTAGGCCGGATCCGCTGACCAGGACACTCATCTCAAGCACCGCTCCGCTGGGCACCGCCGTCTCAAGAACCGCTGAACTGGGCCCTTCATCTCAAGCACCGCTGAACAGGGCACCGCCGTCTCAAGCACCGCTGAACAGGGCCCTTCATCTCAAGCACCGCTGAACTGGGCCCTTCATCTCAAGCACCGCTGAACTGGGCACCGCCGTCTCAAGCACCGCTGAACAGGGCCCTTCATCTCAAGCACCGCTCCGCTGGGCACCGCCGTTTCAAGAACCGCTGAACTGGGCCCTCCATCTCAAGCACCGCTCCGCTGGGCACCGCCGTCTCAAGCACCGCTGAACTGGGCCCTTCATCTCAAGCACCGCTGAACTGGGCACCGCCGTCTCAAGCATCGCTGAACAGGGCCCTTCATCTCAAGCACCGCTCCGCTGGGCACCGCCGTCTCAAGAACCGCTGAACTGGGCCCTTCATCTCAAGCACCGCTGAACAGGGCCCTTCATCTCAAGCACCGCTCCGCTGGGCACCGCCGTCTCAAGCACCGCTGAACAGGGCCCTTCATCTCAAGCACCACTGAACTGGGTACCGCCGTCTCAAGCACCGCTGAACAGGGCCCTTCATCTCAAGCACCGCTCCGCTGGGCACCGCCGTCTCAAGAACCGCTGAACTGGGCCCTTCATCTCAAGCACCGCTGGCCCATTGGCGGAAGGGGCAGGCCCGCATCTGTGTCGGGCAGGGCTGCACGAAGCACTCTGGGCACTAGTCCCCCTCCAGTACCAGTGGAGACTGTTATCCACTTGAGAGACTGTGGCTTTGCACTCCCCAGGATATGGCAGTGGGCAAGCCACCCACTGTAGAGACTTGAGAGACTGTGGCTTTGCACTCCCCAGGATGGCACAGTGGGCACCCCACCCACTGTAGAGACTTGAGAGACTGTGGCTTTGCACTCCCCAGGATGGCACAGTGGGCAACCCACCCACTGTAGAGACTTGAGAGACTGTGGCTTTGCACTCCCCAGGATGGCACAGTGGCCATGGAGGCCCCTCGTGGATCTGGCGTCGTGGACTCATCTGGCTGAGGTGCCCCCCCTTTCTTTCCCCCTGAGGTGCCTGTAGTTTTCCTATCTGATGCCCCTGCAGTGTTCTCTCCGTTGGAGGCAGGTATCCTGTGTGGGCTTTGCCCATGTGTTTTGGCCCAGTGGCCCACGAACAATGGCTGATAGACATATCGGACTGGACAATTTATGTATATAAAGTTATAGATGTGTGATATATTTTATACTCAGTCTTACAATATAATTCTATATTAATAATCATTTCCTTTTGCCTTTGCATTCTTCCGGGGGGCTTGGGGGTGTAACTGTGATGTGTTGCTATGCATTGATGTGTGTGTTGTAGTGGTTGAGGGTGAGGGTGGGTGTGTCGAATATGTGTGTCCCCGTAATTTTTTGCCTCCCCTGTGTCGTAGGTGCAGTACTCACCGTTATCTTCTTCGCCGGCGTTCGTGCTCCTGGTAGAGGAGCAGGAAGACAATGCCTGGTAGGATGTGTAGTTCGGGTTCCATGCTGTCCAGATTCCTCTAGGGGTGTATGGAGGTGAGCGTTTTCCGTTTGAAATGGCTGTTTCCGCTGTGTTTTTATCGGTGTGGCTACCGCCCCGGAAAAGGTGGCGGATTGGTGGGTTGTGATAGGGTGGGCGGTACATTGTCTCCCGCCTGTCTGTTGGCGGTGACCGCCGCGCTGTTTGTTTGTCCCGCCGTGGCGGGCGGCGTGTTAAAGTGGCGGTCTCAGTTGGCGGTTTCCGCCAGGGTCGGAATTGCATTTTTTTTTACCGCCAGCCTGTTGGCGGTTTGGCCGCCGCTTTAACACCGACCGTCAGGGTTGGAATGACCCCCTATATTTGTTATAAGCCAATTTTACCATGTTAAGGGAGTGATCACAGGCACCATAGTACTGGTTACCAGTGGTAAAGTGCATAGAGCCCTAAGGTCAACAAAAAGTAATTCAGCAAAACGGGGGTAAGGGGAGGCAAAATATTTGTAGAAAGGTCACCCTAAGGCTGGCAGGTCTAACACACAGCTAGTGTGAAATATGGATTTTACTGTCATAAAGACCTCAAACCACTTTTCAGACCTTTACCATTATTGTGTTCCTAGGATTATGTAGCATTAAGGACCAAATTATGCAGCATGACATAATTGAATTTATATGGCAGCTTGTAATCAACTTTTACATCAATTTTGAGAGGTTTGTTGTGAAATCTGCAAATCAAACTAATTGTGTGCACATATCTATGTGGTAAATGCTGCAGCCCTAGAATTGCACAAATGCACTGGCCCTCACTATTGTTCATTTTTTGTGAAGAATGCATTCAAGAAAGTTAAACTAAATCTGAACATTATAATTCCAATCAGTGTGCATTGTTAGCTATACTTTGGAGAAAACAATTTTTTTTAGCTAACTACCCAAAATAAACAAGCAGTATGAAGAAATACAGAGAGGGCAGCACGTAATATGCTCCTGTACTGCATTCTCAATGTCTTGGCAACATGTGCAAACCACTCGACCTCTAGCCTTGTGGTTTATGGTGTCACCAGGACCCCACGATGGCAAACGTTCCCTGTTATGTATGGCATTTTATTTGTAACAGTGTGGAACTTCATTTTTCTCTCTGTACCAGACTATAATTGATCAATTAATTCATGTCATTGTTTTTGATTAAATGCATTGTTTTAATGGTTAATACATTGTTAGAAACAAAGTGGGGTATCTTTTTGTTTGCAGAGTAATAATCTATATTCATAAGCTAGCCATGGCCGACTTTCTGTTTCGTGGATGTTCATTTAAGTAGCTATGGCTATGTTATTAACAACATCAAACTATTTGGACAACTTTTAATTGATGTCATTGTTAGAAATGGGGCCTCTGGGATGGCAGTTAGTTTGCACTCTGTCCAAGCAGGGATTCTCACTCTAGGCAGGACAAAGGAGATACACACTTAGAAAAACCCTGGTCACCCCCTTGGAAGGTTGGCACAAGCAGTCAAGCTCATCTCAAAGGCAATGTGTAAAGTATTTGTACCAACACAGACTGTAATATAGTGACAACTCTACAAAATGGACATGACACCAGTTTACAAAAATAGGTAACACTTATATAAATCAAACAAGACCAAAACGACAAAAATCCCACATACACCAGTCAAGATATGAATTTTTGAAAGAATAAGAGTCTGACTCCATACAAAACAATAGAAACATTCATTGTACACATAGTACCTGGTTTGGGTCAAAAATAAAGCTACACGGGCGAAAGTGCGTCGAAAAAGTAAGCGATGTATAAATTCCTTACTCTCAAGTGAGGCTGTGCATCGTTTCTTCTCCGGTCGGGTCGGCAATGCGTCGTTTTTCTTTCCCACAATAGAGCAATGCATCGATTTCCAGACGGGCACCCTGACTTTTGTTGACTTTTGACGCCCAGCGATGATGCATGAGAAATCCAGTTGCACGGTATGGGAAAATTGTGCTGTGTCGGGTTTGCTTTGTTATCAGTAGCCGCAAGCGGGTGTTGCGTTGTTTCTCCAGCCACGATGTGTTGGTCTCCCAGATACGATGCAGGTGGATCGTCAGTTTTATATGCAAAGTGGGTGGCGCGTAATTTTTCAGCTGCGTTGCAGGTGGTGTGTCGAACTTTTCCCCGTACAGTGTTCTGTGCATGGATTTCAGTCCTTGTTCTGCCAACTTCACCTCTCAAGGGCCCAGGGACTGGATAGGGCACCATTGGCAGGGCAAGAGTCTCAGCAGAGAGTCCAGGTGCTGAGAGAGTAAGTTTTTGATGGCCCTGTGACTTCAAAACAGGAGGGAATCTCAATCCAAGCCCTTGGAAATGATTCACATACAGGTATATACCACAAAGTCCAGTCCATGTCCTCTCTTAGGGAGAAGCAGCAACTGCATGCCAACCCAGCAAAGCACAGTCAAGGGCAAAGGGGCAGTACTCCTCCTCCAGCTCTTCAGCTCTTCTCCTTGGCTGAGGTTCCTCTTGATTCCAGAAGTGATCTAAAAATCTGGGGTCTCCTTTATGAATGCTGAAGGTCACAGGTAAGCTGGACGAGGAATTCATTAAGGGAATTTGTGCCATTGGGAATGGGAAGAGGAACATGAAATTGGTAAACTCTGTGGAATAGCAGACCAAAGTGCACAATGCAATTTCTATATCAATTTCTTTCGACCTGTTATTTTGCAAAATATGTCTGAGCTTTCTTTGCTTTTACAGTCCTTAATCATTTAATTTTCAACCATAGTTTTCCAATTAACTTTTCAGGCCAATGTTTATGACTGAACATTTTCTTGTAAGAGACATAGTAGAAAAATCAAAGGTCTACAAATCTAACAATAATAGGCAATATTCAGCATAGGAATAATCTTACATTTTTTGTTTTTGTCCAGACGGGCATTTCAGAAAGAGCATACATGCTCAGAAGGATGAAGGGAGTGGAGACTTGCAGACTGCTGAGTTGAACAGTATGAGAGCAGCAAAGAATCATGCAAACACACATTTGGCATTCAAGAGTGGGAAACTTCAAGTAGGCCCCAGGTTTTCATTCCAAGTTTGTGTTTGCCAGCAAACATGCAGATTGTTCAGAGGGACAGTCAACACTAGAATGAGGCAGAATCTATGAGGGATAGAGAACAAAAGAGCCACTGCTGAGCCTCCATGTCAGCTCTGCTACTTCACTCCTCATGTCCATGTTCTACTTGGCCTTTGCCCTTTAACCCAGTTTGTTAACTTTGACTTCCACTCAGGACCTTTAATCAACTCTATCTTGGCGTTAGAACTCCTTGGGAGTTAGACAGTCTTGGATAGGGAGTGGCTTAGCTCAAGAGCCTATTGCACCTTTCTCCTGCCATCTTCCACCACCAGCTGAATAAATTGGGAACCAAATGACACAATGATTTTTGGTAACATAATTGGCACATTGTCTGGATTTAAAACTAATATTTAAATGATGTCATGCTGTTTATGAGAGATTGGGTTGTTGGTTGAATGGGTTATGAGCCCTGTTTAAGCAACAGCCGCAATCCCTTGCACGGTCAACCACAAAAAGTCACAACTTTAACCTGTGCTTAACCCTGGGTAGCTTGGCACAATAAACAGTCAGGCTAAACTTAGAGGCAGAAGCAATGTGTTAAGTATTTATGCAGTACTCAAACAGCAATACAGTGAACACATAAGACAATACAATTTTTAAACCAATTTAGATTATTTGACACCAAAACCATCAAAATTAGTAGAACTTGAATTATGAATTTTTAATGTTTAAGGTTCAAAATAGCAAGTGGACGGTTTTAGAAAATGGCCACCTGGGCACCTTTAGCACCACAACCAAGGGTCCAGGAGTCCATGGAGACCTCTTGGGGGCTCAAGACTCACCCAGGCTGCATCCCGGTGCAGGTCCAAGATGACGGGAGCCTGTTATGTCCCTGTGGCTCTGAACAGGAGAGCAGCTAAACTAGCCCTTGGAGTCACTTCTGAAGTCCTGAGTGCAGGTGAAGATTCAGGGCTGAACAGCAGGGCTGGCCTCTGAAGGTTCAATGTGGGCTCCAGGCAGCAAAGCAGTCCTTCCAGGTACAGCCACAGTCTGGTAGAGTGCACAGCAGGACATAGCAGCAGGCAGTACTCTGAGACTCCTTCCGCAGGTCCAGTAGTGAACTGAACACTAGGTCTGAGAGCTTTATTTTTATACCCTGGTGCCCTGCTCTTAGAACTTTCCAGAAGGGTTCTCCGAAGTTCCAGGAGTTTCCTGCCTCCCCTGCCCTGGCTCCTAGCTGGCTGCACTGACTGTACAGGGTTGTTAAGCCTATTGAGTGGCAGCAGAGCTCACCCCATTGAGGTATAATTAGGGCTGTGCTTACTGCTCCCCTATCAAGTCAGTTAATGGCCTATCTGGCTCTGCTAATCTCACTATTGTGTGAATGTCAAAGTCGCAACTGTCTGTTACACTCAGTAATGTGACCTAAGGCAGGCTACAGGCAAAGAGGGCAGAGGGCAGGAAAATGCCAACTTTCTAAAAGTGCCATTTTCACACTTGTAATGATAACTCTGACTTTACCATTAAAGACGGTTTATCATTACAAGTTCATAAATAGCAAACATGAGATATCTACCAACTCTGATTTAGAAATTACAGCTTAATATAAATAATAGGGAATCTCCAGTGTTATCCTATGGGAGGGGTAGCTTTACAGTAATGAAAAACTCGATTGGAGTTTCTCACTACTAGGACATATTTATAAAAGGAAATGTCCTACCTTTTGATTGCACAGCACACTGCCCTATGGGCTACCTAGGACCTACTTTAGGGGTGGCATATATGTAATTAATGGTGAGTTCATGACTTGGCAAGGGGTTTTAAATCCCACATCGACATTGCAGTGGGGCGCTGCCTTCAGGCTGCAATGGCCGGCCTGTGACATGTTTTAAGGTGCTTCTTAAGTGGGTGGCACCATATGTGATGTAGACCCACTGGTAGCATTTAATTTACAGGCCATGGATGTATGGTATACCAATCTACAAGGGCCTTGCATGTAGATTAAATATTTCAATCAGATAAATGCCAATCAAACCATGTTTAGGGGAGTGACTGCAAGCACTTACTTCAGCACTGGATAACCACATAATTCAACTATGCCATCTGAATAGCAAACACTAGTGGATTTATGCCTTCAGTTGGGGCCAGATCTGATGCATGGAAACACTAATCCAACATGCATAACATCCATTGTGAGACTTATGGCAGTATTGCACTTCCTGGCCACAGGGTCATTCCAACATACAGTGGTCATATCTGGTGGTATGTCTCAACCTATGTTCAGTCTTGTGTTGAGAGATTTCCTATCAACAATGTTGACACACATTGGCAGCTATATCATGTTCCCCTCTGTGTGAGGATTTAGTCAATGTGAAGGCTGACTTCTATGGCTTGGCCCACTTCCCACATGTGGTGAGGGCCATTGATGGCACACATGTTGCGGTGGTGCCACCGCAGGCCACTGAAGAAGTCTATTTGCAGCAGGAAAAGCTTCCATTCAATCATCGTGCAAGTTGTCTGTTTATCTGATTTCTATATCTCAAATGTCTGTGCCAGTTTCCCTGGATCAGCCCATGATTCCTTTATAATGTGAAACAGCACTATACCCCAGCTGATGTCACAACTGCAATCAGAGAGAGCCTGGCTGGTTGTTAAGTCACATCTGCCCTGATTGTGTTTGAGCAATGTCAGGTGCTACAATCATGAAGCGAGTGGCTCATTGTTGCACTTATGTCCCATTCATAAACCGGAGACTCAGCATAGTCAAATCATCCTTGGTTATTGCCTCCACGGAGGAATCCAACTATGGCAGGAAAAGTCTGCTTCAATGAGGCCCATGGAAGAAGATGGTGAACAGTGGAATGGGCTTTTGGGCTCCTGAAGGCCAGATTTTGCTATCTGGACAGGACTGGTGGAGCCCTCGTCTACTTACCCGGGAAAGTGTGTTAGATCACTGTGGCATGCTGCATGCTCCACAACATTGCCCTGCAGAGTAATATCCCTTATATCCCAGAGGAGGGGGAGCCTACAGTGCCACCGGGTGGAAATCCTGAAATCCCAAAAGAAGATGACAGTGGTGAAGAGGAAGGAGTTGACTTGCAACACGATCTCCTTATCATCTTCTTCTCATGAGTGTAAGTATGCCATGTGATGCCATTAGTTTGACTATACAATGTACTGTAGTTGTAAGAATGTGTGGAGTTGATTTTTTTTAAATAGTTAGGGGGCTGATACTCAGCCAAAAGTCAGCCAAAGGCTGTTTGATGAGATAGCTTTTGACACATCCTCACCTTGATGATGTTGGATTGTTTGTGTCAAATTTATTGCAATGTACTTTGTTTTCCAGATGCTTGTTTTGTTCTTTGGTCAGGTAACTTCACAATTACATCTTCATGTGGGCATTTTAGAATTGTGACTTTGACAGGTATGTGATGCTGTTCTGACATATGTAGTGGACATGGATTGTTCCAGGGAATGTAGGTCACATACTTTGGGTGTAGGAGACCTTTGTCAAGATAGCTTACACAGGGATAGGATGGAAGTTTATAAGACTCCATTGGACGTGTTTGTTGTCCTGTGTTGGCCCTGATGCATCATGTGTATCATCATGTTGTCAGAAAATATGTAGTCGTAGGCCACAAGCATGTGCCAGATCACTGACGCATCTTTGTGTCATACAACCAAATGCATGAACACTGGATTATAACGACACTGTGATCAGAAACTATTGTACTGCCATCTGCCTGAGTTTTGCATTATATGATGCTGGATTACTTTGGTGTGGTAGGTGACATGGCTCCAGCTGATGACATTAACTACTTTAATATTGCCTATTCTGCAGGACAGTGGCCCTCATTAAAACCCTGGCTGTCGGTGATAAAGCGTGGTAATACTGCCAACAGCCCGGCGGTAAAAAAAATTGAATTACGACCATGGCGGAAACCGCCAACACAGACAGCCACTTTAACACTCCGACCGCCACGGCGGTAGAAACAAACACCGCGATGGTACCCGGCAACAGACAGGCGGAAGACAATGTACTGCGCACATTATTACAAGGCACCAATCCGCCATCTTTTCCTGGGTGGTACCAATGCCATGAAAAGCACGGTGGAAAGAGTACACAGAAGGGAAACCACTCACCTCTCAACACCCAACGAGAAACCAGGACCCATGGAGCCTGAGTTACAGGTGTTACCAATGTTGGTTTACCTCCTTGTGTACCAGGAACATCAAAGACGGTGGTGACGATGATGGTGAGTACTGCACCTAGGAGATAGGGGAGGGGGAGGAAAAAGAGAGTGACATACACACGCAACACACCCACCCCCCAACCATAACAACATACACACAAACACACACATCCAATTACATCACAGATACACCCCGTCGCCCCCTGGAAGAACACAAGGACCAAATGAAATGACTTTAACAAGTGTAATAATTGAACAATCAGGTAGCCCAGGATAACTTCAAATCATCAGTATATACAAATATTTACAGCAAGTACACAAGTCCGTACACTGTCCCATTACATGTCCGTGGACCAGTGGTCCCAAAAATCATGGGTGAAGCTCACACATGACACCTGCTGCAAAACGGAGAGAACACTGCAGGGGCATCAGGTTGAAAAAAACACAGGCCCCTCAGGGGGAAGGGGAGGGAGGGCACCTCAGCCGGATGATGGGACGCCACCACTGCTCCTTGAGGGGGCTCCATGCCCACTGCTTGGTCCTGGGGAGTGCAAAGCCACAGTCTCTCAAGTGGGTGGTTTGCCCACTGCTTGGTCCTGGGGAGTGCAAAGCCACAGTCTCTCAAGTCTCTCAAGTGGGTGCTTTGCCCACTGATTGGTCCTGGGGAGTGCAAAGCCACAGTCTCTGAAGTCTCTCAAGTGGGTGTTTTGCCCACTGCTTTATCCTGGGAAGTGCAAAGCCACAGTATCTCAAGTGGGTGGTTTGCCCACTGCTTGGTCCTAGGGAGTGCAAAGCCACAGTCTCTCAAGTCTCTCAAGTGGGTGGTTTGCCCACTGATTGGTCCTAGGGAGTGCAAAGCCACAGTCTCTCAAGTCTCTCAAGTGGGTGCTTTGCCCACTGCTTTATCCTGGGAAGTTCAAAGCCACAGTCTCTCAAGTCTCTCAGGTGGGTGCTTTGCCCACTGATTGATCCTGGTGAGTGCAAAGCCACAGTCTCACTAGCGGATGCTTTTCTCCACTGGTTCTGGAGGTGGCCTGGTGCCAAGAGTGCTTCGTCCTGCTAAGGACTGGGGTAGTGGATGCTGTTCTCCCCTGGTTCTGGAGGGGGCCTGGTGCCTAGAGTGCTTCATCCTGCCAAAGACTGGGATAGTGGATGCTGTTCTCTACTGGTTCTGGAGGGGGCTGGTGCCCAAAGATGTTGCACCAGCGGTGTGGCAGTTCCCATTCCCTCACATCAGTGTCTGAGCCATGAGATTTACCGGTAATAAGTAGCAGGATACTCCATGGAGGCAGAGCCACACTCCTCCTTGCAACAACTAAGGAAGCAAACTGCTGGAAGTGGCAGTGCTGATGGTGGTGCTTCATGTAGTGTGTGCAGGGTCCAGGACGCCTCCTGCAGCCTCAGACACCTGCCCACTGGGGATGCTGCTGATGTCCGCTGTTGTGGCACTGGCTGGGCATGTCGTGGGGCAGGTGGCAGTATCGGTGGCAGTATCGGTGGCAGCGGCGGTGGCAGCAGCGGTGCCTGCGGCGGAGATGCTGCCGGTGGTGCAGGTGTCTGCACCTGTGGAGGGAGACACCAGGCCGTCTCCTGCAGCCTCGGAAGACTGCCGACTGGGGATGATGCTGGTGACTGTAGTTGAGGCAGCTGCCATGCAGGTGGTGGTGCAGATGGCGGTGCAGGTGGCGGTGCAGGTGGCGGTCATTGCAGCGGTGCCCACCACGGTACAGGTTACTGGGCTGTCTTGCGAAAGGGGTGACACCTGTCCCTGAGGCTCCATTTCTGGAGCTGACTTCCCTTTGCTCTTGTGTCTGCTTTGGAAGTCGCTGTTGGGACCTTGGTACTGTCCTCTTTGGTTCTGGAAGAGGCCTTGATAGGTGGTTGATGCGGCTTTTCTCTTCTGCATGCTGGCCCCTTCTTTACCTTGGCAGGTGGCGGAATAGCGTGGTCCTTGGCTTCACTAGGTGGCACACTGGCAGCCCTGATGGGTGCCCCCTTCGATGTTCCTTGACTTGCAGGGACCACACTGGATGAGGATTTGGTGGCTGAGGTGCTGGTCAGGGCTCTAGATAACCTGGCTCTGGGAAAGGACGGGGGGGAGGTGTAGGGAAGAGGTCAATCCTAGCCAGGAAATGTTTCTTAGATATACTGGGATGGGAAGATGGAGGGTGTTTGGGAGCGGAGGAAGAGGTGGCGGTTGTAGGAGGTGTACGTCTGCTGAGTTTGAGTGAAGGTTCATGGGTTGGAGGCTGTTGTGAGGTGGATGGCTGTTGAGTGGGTGTGTGCCGGTGTTTGTTTACTTTGGGAGGAGGGTTTCACAGACACTCTGGGAGAGGACACAGTGGACGGCTGAATGGTAGTGGGGGTGGTAATTGCACATGAGCGGTGTGTGGTGATGGGCGTGCTGGTGATGGAGGTAGTGGCTGAGGATGTAGTACATGCAGGTGTGAGTGGAGACAAGACTGGGAGGGATGTGGAGGACTTGGAGGAGGGGGACACAGTGGAGGCAATGGATGTCGGTGTGTCTGCATGGGTATGGTGCTTGTGTGAGTGCCTGTGGGATGTGTAGTGCTTATGTGCTTATGTGTGCCTCAGCCACTTTTGTGTATAGATGTGTGTGCATGCTGGTCTGATGGTGTGCTTGGGATAGGCTGAGGTAGAAGGGATTGGGTCTGGGTAGTGAAGGTTGGAGGGGGAGGCTGTACACAGGGACAATGGCTGCCATCAGTGCTGAGGTCAGAGCTTGAAATGTTCTCTGTTGGGTTGCCAAGCCAGAATGAATGCCCTCCAGGTATGCATTTGTTTGCTGCAAATGCCTCTCTACACCCTGGATGGCATTCAAAATGGTTGACTGCCCAACAGTGAGGGATCTCAGGAGGTCAATAGCCTCCTCACTGAGGGCAGCAGGGCTGACTGGGGCAGGGCCTGAGGTGCCTGGGGCAAAGGAGATGCCCACCCTCCTGGGTGAGCAGGCATGGGAAACACTATGAGGGGCTGCTGGGAGGGCGGTACTGGTAGGGGGGGTGGCGGCTGTACCTGTTGTTGCAGTGGGCACAAATGTGCCCGCCACCGCACGGGAGCTCCCATCAGAGGAGAAGTTGCTGTCGCTGGTATCCTATCCTGTCCCCTTCGTGGAGCTCCCCTCACCCTCCATCCCACTGGTGCCTTCAGACTCCATACATTCACCGTCCTGGGCCATGTGGGTTGCAGCTCCCTCCTGCTCCGGTGCCACTACTCCTCCGCCAGATGATGCTAATGCACACCAGGACAGGGTGACAAAACAAAAAGGGGGGAAAAGACAGAGGAGACACATGGTCAATGCCAGCAACACCACTACCGTTGGCGAACACAACACACAGGGAGCAGCTCTATGCACTAGCCCATGCAATAACAGTTCTTAGGAAAACCACCTGCCCATGGGGGATGATGCCTAACCCCATTTTCTGCACTCCTGGAACCCACAGGAGCCTGACTAATCATAGACGGCTACTACCACTATTGGGGTTGGAGTTGCACAGAGCCTGCCTAACAAAGGACCTACCCTAGCAAGTTCGCCCTGGCCTAGGGGAACCCACAGCCCACATCCTCCACCCAGGCACCTCGCAAAGAGCACAGAGTCAGCTGAATGAGACTGTACTGACCCCCTTGTGGCTGCTATGATGCCCTCAAGCGCCCATCCCACTCCAGATATGCCACCGCCAGGATCCGGAACATCAGGGGGGTCATGGTAAGAAGGGCACCCCTTACACGTTGGGAGGCCATCCCCAGCTGGGCCTCCGCTGTCTTCTTGTTTCAGCGGCGCAGGTCCTCCCATCTATTGCGGCAGTGGGTGCTCTGTCTATGATAGACACCCAGGGTCCGCACTTCCTTGGCGATGGTACGCCAAATACCCTTCTTCTGGTGGCCGCTGACCTAGAGGAAAGGTAAAGTAAGGATGGAACTTACTCCCCTGTCCAGTTCTTCTTACTCATTGCCCACCAGTTCCCACCCAAGCCCTGAAACCCATACACTGACCATCCTCACATGCAGACCACAGCCCCCCCAACATGTATCTTCCATCCAGAACACTCCACCCATTTATGTCCCATCCATCATGCTCACAGTGTACTCACCTGCTTGTCTGGAGGACCATAGAGGAGCGTGTACTGGGGGAGGACCCAATCCACCAGTTTGTCCAACTCCTCTGCGGTGAAGGCAGGGGCTCTTTCCCCAGACACTGTACCCATTGTCGCTTCCAGACTCAGGTCACAGCAGCACTTGCAGTGTAGGTCCTCTCCTGTTGAAGGTCAGGTATCAAGTGGGTGAACTGATAGAAAATGGCGGTCACATCCACGGTGGTGCGTTCCGTAACCGCCGGCGTGCATCGTCATTGGCTCCTGGAACCCATAGGGCCCAATTATAACCAATGCTGTACTGTGCGGTTGTCTTCGACGCTGCACAACACCAGCGCAGTTACCTCATTTCCCCTTGTCCCTCCTTACAGGTCAAGCAGCCACCATTTCAGGGGGGCACAGAGCAGGGCACCTAACTGCGTCACAGCACATTTGGGCAGCAATACAGACAGACAGCGCCACACACTGATTAAATCACATTAGTGAAAAACACCCTTGTGCAACCTATGTGGTACATGACCCTCTGCTCACCATTCTCCTCCATAGAGCACATCCGCTGGGGCAGCTGATGAGATGGCATCACCCTCCGGTGTACAGACCCCTGGTGGACCTGCCAACAATGGAAGACATACATATCATTATCACCTACAGACTTGATTGTGCCACAATCCAAGAACTGTGTGCCCACTTGGAGCCAGACCTGATGTCAGCTATCCGCCATCCCACAGGTATACGCCCTCTAGTGCAGGTCCTGTCAGTGCGCCATTTCCTGGCCAGTGGTTCCTTTCAAACAACAGTGGCCATGGCATCAGGGATGTCACAGGCAATGTTCTCTAACATGTTGACCAGAGTGTTGTCTGCCCTGCTGAAACACATGCACAGCTACATCGTTTTCCCCCAGGTGGAGGATTTGCCCACAGTGAAAGGTGACTTCTATGCCCTGAGACATATCCCCAACATCATTGGTGCCATTGATGGTACACATGTGGCATTTGTCCCCTCCCGCAGGAATGAACAGGTGTACAGAAATCGTAAAAGCTACCATTCCATGAATGTGCAGATGGTGTGCTTGGCAGACTAGTACATCTCTCATGTGAATGCCAAGTATCCTGACTCTGTGCATGACGCTTACATTTTGAGGAATAGCAGCATCCCTTATGTGATGAGGCAACTCCAGAGGCACCATGTGTGTAATAGGTGAGCCCAGGGTCCCCACATAGTATGAATAGATTGTCTGGGTATGAGTTACTCCATAAGGGTTGGTGTATGTCTAACAGATATCCCTCTACATTTGCAGGTGACTCTGGTTACCCCAACCTGTCATGGCTACTGACCCCAGTGAGGAATCCCAGGACAAGGGCAGAGGAACACTACAATGAGGCACATGGGCGAACTAGGAGGATTATAGAGCGGACTTTTGGCCAGATTCCAGTGCCTCCATTTAACAGGTGGCTCCCTATACTACTCACCTAAGAAGGTGTGCCAGATAATCGTGGCAGGCTGTATGTTGCACAACCTGCCTTTGCGATGCCAGGTGCCTTTTCTGCAGGAGGATGGGCCTGATGTTGGTCTTGTGGCAGCTGTGGAGCCTGTGGACAGTGAAGAAGAGGAGGCAGAAAAAGACAACCAAAACAACATCATCATGCAGTACTTCCAGTGAGACACAGGTAAGAGACTGGCACTGCTCCTCTCATATCAGAGTACTGTAGGACTTTGTATAAGTCTGCGTTTTTGCCTCTGTGTTTGGACCCTGACAGTTCACTTTGGCTTTCCTTTTCACAGATTTGGGTACCACATTCTGCCTTCTATGTTCACTGCTGCCCAACAACTGAAATACTTTGGTATGTGCAAATGAACATTAACATTGATATTTGTCAAAGAGGTTGTAATAACACATTTGTGAAAGTACAGACTGACTCCATATTGTTTTGTGATTCAAGGGTGTTTATTTAAGTGCTAATAAGTGGAGGGGGATGTGCAATGGGCTGGGGTGATGATGGAGGAATATCCATGCTAGCGTCCAGTCTATTTGTATCACAGGTGCATTGTCCAAGGGTACATAAGAAGTGGAGCAATGGCAGTGCAAGGTGGTCAGGGTGACATAATGGGACAGATGGGTGACAATCAGGAGAGTCTTATTTCCTGGCAGGGGTCTTGGCAATGTTCTCTGTCTTGTGGCTGGATTGCAGGGACCGTTTGCGGGGTGATTCTCCTTCTGCAGGGGGTGAGGTGCTGGTGGCCTGTTGGTCCTGTGGCTGGACCTCCTGTCCACTAGCGCCGGCGGACGTGGAGGGCTGTTCATCATTTGGGCTGGTGTCAGGGGCCCGGTGGTATGCCACTGTCTCCCTCAGGGTGTTGGCCATATCTGCCAGCACCCCTGCTATGGTGACCAGGGTGGTGTTAATGGACTTCAAGTCCTCCCTGATCCCCATGTACTGTTCCTGCTGCAGCCGCTGGGCCTCCTGAAACTTGGCCAGTACCGTGCCTATGGTCTCCTGGGAATGGTGGTATCCTCCCATGATATTGGAGAGTTCCTCGTGGAGAGTGGGTTCCCTGGGCCTGTCCTCCCCCTGTCACAAAGCAGTCCTCCTGTGTTGTCCTGTGCCTCTGTCCCCTGAACCTTGTGCCCACTGCCACTGACCCCAGGTCCCTGATCGTCATGGGTTAGTGGGGTTGCCTGCGGTCCCTGTAGTGGTGGACACACTGCTGATTGACATGTCCTGCGGACAGGGGCATGGGCCCGCTGGGTGGGTGCTGTGGTGTTGTTTCCTGAGGGGGGAGGTTCAGTAGTTGTTTGGGACTGTGGCAGGGGAACCGACTGTCCAGAGGTAAGAGGTAAGGCTGGTCATCTTGATCCAGGCGTGCAGAACTGCTGTCGTCACTGTGGGCCTCTTCTGTGGGGGATATGGCTGGCACCTCCTGTCCGGTGACGTTGAGTAGGGGTCCTGTTGGGGTGTAAATGCATAGTTATTGTATCTGTGTGTGCCATCTTGTGCAATGGGTGAGTTTACCTCTACTCCTGTGCTTGCATTGTAGCCTTGGCCCTTGTGTGAGTGGTGATTGTGTGCCCTGGCTAAGTCTCTCTTCTGGACATGCTTTGGTGATGGGTGTCCATGCAGGTCTGTGATGGGTGTTCATGCATTGTTGTGACATGCAGGGCTTGGTATTGGAATGTGTGGGTTGTGATAGTGGGGTATCTGTGTGGTGTTGGGGTGATGGGTGTGAGGGTAGGAGTAGGAGTTTGTGATGGCATGCAGGTAGGGTGGGGGGGATGAAGTAGTTAAGAGTTGACTTACCAGAGTCCAGTCCTCCTGCTACTCCTGCGAGGCCCTCAGGATGCATGATCGCCAATGCTTGCTCCTCCCATGTTGTTATGTTGTTAGTTGTGGGGGAGAAGGTGGGGGTCCACCACCAGTCCTCTGTACTGCTACCCGGTGTCTGGATACCACGGAACGCACCTTCCCCCATAGGTCGTTCCACCTCTTCCTGATGTCATCCCGTGTTCTTGGATGCTGTCCCACAGCATTGAACCTGTCAACAATTCTCCGCCATAGCTCCATCATCCTTGCAATGGATGTCTTCTGCACCTGTGATCCGAATAGCTGTTGCTCTACCCTGATAATTTCCTCCACCATCACCCTGAGCCCCTCCTCAGAAAACCTGGGGTGTCTTTGAGGTGCCATGATGTGGTGTGGGTGATGTGTGAGGTGATGGTTGATGTGATGTGTGGGGTGATGTGTTGGGGTGTGTTTTTTGAGGTGCGTGGATGGTGTATGAGTGATGGAGTTGTGTGCCTCTGGATACTGGTGTTGTCTTTGCTATTCTCTCTCTCTGCCTCCTCAAAAACTTTTGTTGTAAGGGGTTGTGGGTAATGTGGGTGGGTGTTTTATAGTGGTGTGAGTGTGTGGGTGTGGTGTGTGTATTTGTGTCAGGTGTGTGTATTTTGAATTGTCCAATTTGGTTGTGTTTTGTAAGTGTGTGTGTATTTTGAGTGTGGCGGTGTTTACCACCAATGGATTACCACGGTTGAAAGACCACCTCGTTGATTCATGGGTCGTGATAGTATGGGCGTATTCCTGTTGGCGTAATGGTGTGGGTTTTGCTATTGCCAGTTTATCACTGACCTTTGGTGTGGTGGAATTGTGTGGGTGTCTGTATTGTGGCAGATTTCTAGATGTGGGTCATAATACCTGTAGCAGATTTCCGACACGGCCACGGTATGTTGGTGGCAGTCAGCACGGCGGTCAGCGGACTTTAACGCCATGGTTGTCACGAGGGCCAAAGTCTGATAAATCCCTTCCTTCCATGGTCTGGAGTTCTGTGCCTGTAAAAATGTTCATTTACTCAGTATGATTCAATCATTTATGATTTGCAGTGTTTCAGACATCTTGACAGACTTTGGGCCAGATGTACGAAGCATTTTTCTAGTCGCAAAGGGGCCGATTTGTGGAATCAGCCTGACTAGAAAAATGCTTTTTGGGATGTACAAAGTCCAATCTGTGATTCGGTAACTTGCTGCCAAATCGCAGTTTGGGTTTTGCAATTCGGTATTAGGAAGGGGCATGTCAAGGGCGTCCCTTCCTAATACCGAATCTAAATGGTATGTATGATTGTTTTGTGACCGCGAATGGGTCGCAAACCAATCACAGTTAGCACCAATTTCAAATTTGTGCTAACCCATTCGCCGAAGGGAAGAGGTCCCCATGGGATGGGCTTAATCTTGTTGACCCAAAGGAAGGGGAAGATTGAGTTGGAAAATTCCTGCTCAGGGTTGTATGAATGTCCCATAGCACCCCTGTTATGGAGGATATATTTGAATTGTGGGTCTTCATTTGTTCATACATGTGCCTATCCACATCCCTCTGAAGCTGCTTGATTTCCTGGAGTTCAGTCAATACCTGGCCCATCACACACTGAGACTCCTGATAGACCCCAAAATGTGGCTGATAGTGTCTTGGCTGACAGCAGCCCCATTGGCCTTATTCTGCTGGCCAACAGTATCCCTCCCATGCACCCAACCCACACAAGCCTGTGCCCCTGGCACAGGGTGCCCTCTCCACCTTGGTCCTGGACCCTCCGTGTCCGGAGTATCAAGTTGCACCTAAGGATCCAAGCCTGGGGGGCACAAGATGGTGGAAACTGTATTAGACACAGGTTGGGGGTGCATTGTTGACTAAGATGTTAAAGCAACAGGGCTGGGAAGTGACCTTGTGGCCACAGTGATACTCACTGTTGCAGTATGACCAGGTTGCCCAAATGGGCCACGACCTTCCTTCACAGCCACAGGTCCAGGAGTGTTGTCGTCACTGAGGGCTTCATCCAAGGGGGTAGTGGTAGCCTTGTTTGTGGCCTCTGTGTGCACAGTGGCAGCTCAACTTGGAGAACATACATTGTTACAGGTTGGATTGTGACATCTACCTTCAAAGGCTTTGCATTACAGTAAGCAGAGACATTGGTACAGGTATCCATGGCCCTGTGTCATCTATGTGTGCAGTTGTCGTCCATAGGCTTGTAGGCCATGTCCCACGGATTGCATAGTGGACCCCAAGTGCGCGGCGTAGTGCAGGGAGCTTCTGTGTCTGTCTTGTCCGCCAACTGTAGCGGTAATCCATACACTCAACATGTCTCTATTTCTCCTCCCCCCCTTTTTTGTGGTCTTCCTGTTCATGTGTGCATTAGCATCATCAGGCGGAGGAGAAGTGGCATCGGAGCACAAGGGAGCTGCATCTCACATGGCCATGGCGGGCCATGCAACTGACTCGGATTTCACCAGTGAGACGGAGGGCGAGGGGAGCTCCACAGCGGGGACTCGTGCTGATGTCAGTGACAGCGACTCGTCCTCTGAAGGGAGCTCCCTTGTGGTGGCGGCAACATCCGTGCCCCCCGCAACAACAGGTACAGCCGCCACCCAGCTCACCAGCACCGCCCTCCCAGCAGCCCCTCAGCGTTTGCCCCGTGCCCGCTCACCCAGGAAGGTGGGCATCTCCTTCGCCCCAGGCACCTCAGGCCCTGCCCCTGTCACCCCTGCTGCCCTCAGTGAGGAGGTCATTGACCTCCTAAGGACCATCATTGTTGGGCAGTCTACCCTTTTGAATGCCATCCAGGGTGTACAAAGAGAGGTGCACCAGAGTAATGCATACCTGGAGGGCATTCATTCGGGTCAGGCTGCCCATCAGCGATCGTTCAACGCTCTGGCCTCAGCACTGACAGCAGCAATTGTCCCTGTCTCTAGCCTCCCCCCTCCAACTTCCTCCACCCAGACCCAATCCCCTGTACCTCTGCCTATCCCAGACACACCTACAGACCAGCCTGCACACACCTCAACACCCAAGGGAAGCTCATCCAGACATAAGCACCACACATCACACAAGCATTCACACAAGCAACATCCACATGCAGACATACCAACAGGCACTGCCTCCACTGTGTCCCCCTCCTCCTCGTCTCCCTCCTCCCTCCCAGTGACGTCTCCATTCACACTTGCATGCACAACATCTTCAGCCACTACGTCCATCACCAGCACACCCACCAGAACACTCCGCACACGTGCAGTCACAACCCTCACTACCATTTACACGTCCCCTGTGTCCTCTCCAAGTGTGTCTGTCACCCCCTCCTCCAAACTACACAAACGCAGGCAGCCACCCACCCAACAGCCATCCACCTCACGACAGCCTCCAGCCCAAGCACATGCACCCAAAGACACCAGACTTCACACTCCTACAACCACATCCTCTTCCTCCACTCCCATACCCACTACACCTACCCGTCCCTCTCTTTCCAAATTGCTTTTCTTTTCCAAACTTGACCTCTTTCCTACAACTCCCCCACCCCGTCCATCTCATAAGACTCCAATCAGCACCTCAGCCACCACAAAACCGGGACCTGTGAAGACTGTTGTCCATGGACTGTGGAGTCCCCCACCCTCAAGGGCATCCAGTTCAGCTAGGAGCCAAGGCACGGCCAGCCCACCACCGGAAAAGCATCCTAAGATTGCCAGTGCCCGGCGCAAGCGACCAAAGACCCCAGGGACAAAAATCCCTACATTGGCTCCGGCAGGAGGTCAGGTGCTACCTGGCACACCGCCAAAGGTGGGAAAGGGCCACAAGCATGCAGGGAAGGGTGGGAAGGGCAGCACGCCCGACAAGTCCGGCAGCAGGCCAGCTTGCCAGGAGGGCCCCACCACCCCCATCCCAGGTGTGCAGGAGGACACACACAGGCCCGGTACTGCAGCCCAGGAGGGCCCCGCAAGCCACGTCCCAGGTGGGCAGGAGGACACCCACAGGCCGAGAACTGCAGCCCAGGAGGGCCCCGCAAGCCACCAGACAGATGGGCAGGAAGGCCCCGCCAGCCACATGTCAGGTGGCGAGTGACATCCATGCCTAGGCCGGATCCGCTGACCAGGACACTCATCTCAAGCACCGCTCCGCTGGGCACCGCCGTCTCAAGAACCGCTGAACTGGGCCCTTCATCTCAAGCACCGCTGAACAGGGCACCGCCGTCTCAAGCACCGCTGAACAGGGCCCTTCATCTCAAGCACCGCTGAACTGGGCCCTTCATCTCAAGCACCGCTGAACTGGGCACCGCCGTCTCAAGCACCGCTGAACAGGGCCCTTCATCTCAAGCACCGCTCCGCTGGGCACCGCCGTTTCAAGAACCGCTGAACTGGGCCCTCCATCTCAAGCACCGCTCCGCTGGGCACCGCCGTCTCAAGCACCGCTGAACTGGGCCCTTCATCTCAAGCACCGCTGAACTGGGCACCGCCGTCTCAAGCATCGCTGAACAGGGCCCTTCATCTCAAGCACCGCTCCGCTGGGCACCGCCGTCTCAAGAACCGCTGAACTGGGCCCTTCATCTCAAGCACCGCTGAACAGGGCCCTTCATCTCAAGCACCGCTCCGCTGGGCACCGCCGTCTCAAGCACCGCTGAACAGGGCCCTTCATCTCAAGCACCACTGAACTGGGTACCGCCGTCTCAAGCACCGCTGAACAGGGCCCTTCATCTCAAGCACCGCTCCGCTGGGCACCGCCGTCTCAAGAACCGCTGAACTGGGCCCTTCATCTCAAGCACCGCTGGCCCATTGGCGGAAGGGGCAGGCCCGCATCTGTGTCGGGCAGGGCTGCACGAAGCACTCTGGGCACTAGTCCCCCTCCAGTACCAGTGGAGACTGTTATCCACTTGAGAGACTGTGGCTTTGCACTCCCCAGGATATGGCAGTGGGCAAGCCACCCACTGTAGAGACTTGAGAGACTGTGGCTTTGCACTCCCCAGGATGGCACAGTGGGCACCCCACCCACTGTAGAGACTTGAGAGACTGTGGCTTTGCACTCCCCAGGATGGCACAGTGGGCAACCCACCCACTGTAGAGACTTGAGAGACTGTGGCTTTGCACTCCCCAGGATGGCACAGTGGCCATGGAGGCCCCTCGTGGATCTGGCGTCGTGGACTCATCTGGCTGAGGTGCCCCCCCTTTCTTTCCCCCTGAGGTGCCTGTAGTTTTCCTATCTGATGCCCCTGCAGTGTTCTCTCCGTTGGAGGCAGGTATCCTGTGTGGGCTTTGCCCATGTGTTTTGGCCCAGTGGCCCACGAACAATGGCTGATAGACATATCGGACTGGACAATTTATGTATATAAAGTTATAGATGTGTGATATATTTTATACTCAGTCTTACAATATAATTCTATATTAATAATCATTTCCTTTTGCCTTTGCATTCTTCCGGGGGGCTTGGGGGTGTAACTGTGATGTGTTGCTATGCATTGATGTGTGTGTTGTAGTGGTTGAGGGTGAGGGTGGGTGTGTCGAATATGTGTGTCCCCGTAATTTTTTGCCTCCCCTGTGTCGTAGGTGCAGTACTCACCGTTATCTTCTGCGCCGGCGTTCGTGCTCCTGGTAGAGGAGCAGGAAGACAATGCCTGGTAGGATGTGTAGTTCGGGTTCCATGCTGTCCAGATTCCTCTAGGGGTGTATGGAGGTGAGCGTTTTCCGTTTGAAATGGCTGTTTCCGCTGTGTTTTTATCGGTGTGGCTACCGCCCCGGAAAAGGTGGCGGATTGGTGGGTTGTGATAGGGTGGGCGGTACATTGTCTCCCGCCTGTCTGTTGGCGGTGACCGCCGCGCTGTTTGTTTGTCCCGCCGTGGCGGGCGGCGTGTTAAAGTGGCGGTCTCAGTTGGCGGTTTCCGCCAGGGTCGGAATTGCATTTTTTTTTACCGCCAGCCTGTTGGCGGTTTGGCCGCCGCTTTAACACCGACCGTCAGGGTTGGAATGACCCCCTATATTTGTTATAAGCCAATTTTACCATGTTAAGGGAGTGATCACAGGCACCATAGTACTGGTTACCAGTGGTAAAGTGCATAGAGCCCTAAGGTCAACAAAAAGTAATTCAGCAAAACGGGGGTAAGGGGAGGCAAAATATTTGTAGAAAGGTCACCCTAAGGCTGGCAGGTCTAACACACAGCTAGTGTGAAATATGGATTTTACTATCATAAAGACCTCAAACCACTTTTCAGACCTTTACCATTATTGTGTTCCTAGGATTATGTAGCATTAAGGACCAAATTATGCAGCATGACATAATTGAATTTATATGGCAGCTTGTAATCAACTTTTACATCAATTTTGAGAGGTTTGTTGTGAAATCTGCAAATCAAACTAATTGTGTGCACATATCTATGTGGTAAATGCTGCAGCCCTAGAATTGCACAAATGCACTGGCCCTCACTATTGTTCATTTTTTGTGAAGAATGCATTCAAGAAAGTTAAACTAAATCTGAACATTATAATTCCAATCAGTGTGCATTGTTAGCTATACTTTGGAGAAAACAATTTTTTTTAGCTAACTACCCAAAATAAACAAGCAGTATGAAGAAATACAGAGAGGGCAGCACGTAATATGCTCCTGTACTGCATTCTCAATGTCTTGGCAACATGTGCAAACCACTCGACCTCTAGCCTTGTGGTTTATGGTGTCACCAGGACCCCACGATGGCAAACGTTCCCTGTTATGTATGGCATTTTATTTGTAACAGTGTGGAACTTCATTTTTCTCTCTGTACCAGACTATAATTGATCAATTAATTCATGTCATGGTTTTTGATTAAATGCATTGTTTTAATGGTTAATACATTGTTAGAAACAAAGTGGGGTATCTTTTTGTTTGCAGAGTAATAATCTATATTCATAAGCTAGCCATGGCCGACTTTCTGTTTCGTGGATGTTCATTTAAGTAGCTATGGCTATGTTATTAACAACATCAAACTATTTGGACAACTTTTAATTGATGTCATTGTTAGAAATGGGGCCTCTGGGATGGCAGTTAGTTTGCACTCTGTCCAAGCAGGGATTCTCACTCTAGGCAGGACAAAGGAGATACACACTTAGAAAAACCCTGGTCACCCCCTTGGAAGGTTGGCACAAGCAGTCAAGCTCATCTCAAAGGCAATGTGTAAAGTATTTGTACCAACACAGACTGTAATATAGTGACAACTCTACAAAATGGACATGACACCAGTTTACAAAAATAGGTAACACTTATATAAATCAAACAAGACCAAAACGACAAAAATCCCACATACACCAGTCAAGATATGAATTTTTGAAAGAATAAGAGTCTGACTCCATACAAAACAATAGAAACATTCATTGTACACATAGTACCTGGTTTGGGTCAAAAATAAAGCTACACGGGCGAAAGTGCGTCGAAAAAGTAAGCGATGTATAAATTCCTTACTCTCAAGTGAGGCTGTGCATCGTTTCTTCTCCGGTCGGGTCGGCAATGCGTCGTTTTTCTTTCCCACAATAGAGCAATGCATCGATTTCCAGACGGGCACCCTGACTTTTGTTGACTTTTGACGCCCAGCGATGATGCATGAGAAATCCAGTTGCACGGTATGGGAAAATTGTGCTGTGTCGGGTTTGCTTTGTTATCAGTAGCCGCAAGCGGGTGTTGCGTTGTTTCTCCAGCCACGATGTGTTGGTCTCCCAGATACGATGCAGGTGGATCGTCAGTTTTATATGCAAAGTGGGTGGCGCGTAATTTTTCAGCTGCGTTGCAGGTGGTGTGTCGAACTTTTCCCCGTACAGTGTTCTGTGCATGGATTTCAGTCCTTGTTCTGCCAACTTCACCTCTCAAGGGCCCAGGGACTGGATAGGGCACCACTTGGCAGGGCAAGAGTCTCAGCAGAGAGTCCAGGTGCTGAGAGAGTAAGTTTTTGATGGCCCTGTGACTTCAAAACAGGAGGGAATCTCAATCCAAGCCCTTGGAAATGATTCACATACAGGTATATACCACAAAGTCCAGTCCATGTCCTCTCTTAGGGAGAAGCAGCAACTGCATGCCAACCCAGCAAAGCACAGTCAAGGGCAAAGGGGCAGTACTCCTCCTCCAGCTCTTCAGCTCTTCTCCTTGGCTGAGGTTCCTCTTGATTCCAGAAGTGATCTAAAAATCTGGGGTCTCCTTTATGAATGCTGAAGGTCACAGGTAAGCTGGACGAGGAATTCATTAAGGGAATTTGTGCCATTGGGAATGGGAAGAGGAACATGAAATTGGTAAACTCTGTGGAATAGCAGACCAAAGTGCACAATGCAATTTCTATATCAATTTCTTTCGACCTGTTATTTTGCAAAATATGTCTGAGCTTTCTTTGCTTTTACAGTCCTTAATCATTTAATTTTCAACCATAGTTTTCCAATTAACTTTTCAGGCCAATGTTTATGACTGAACATTTTCTTGTAAGAGACATAGTAGAAAAATCAAAGGTCTACAAATCTAACAATAATAGGCAATATTCAGCATAGGAATAATCTTACATTTTTTGTTTTTGTCCAGACGGGCATTTCAGAAAGAGCATACATGCTCAGAAGGATGAAGGGAGTGGAGACTTGCAGACTGCTGAGTTGAACAGTATGAGAGCAGCAAAGAATCATGCAAACACACATTTGGCATTCAAGAGTGGGAAACTTCAAGTAGGCCCCAGGTTTTCATTCCAAGTTTGTGTTTGCCAGCAAACATGCAGATTGTTCAGAGGGACAGTCAACACTAGAATGAGGCAGAATCTATGAGGGATAGAGAACAAAAGAGCCACTGCTGAGCCTCCATGTCAGCTCTGCTACTTCACTCCTCATGTCCATGTTCTACTTGGCCTTTGCCCTTTAACCCAGTTTGTTAACTTTGACTTCCACTCAGGACCTTTAATCAACTCTATCTTGGCGTTAGAACTCCTTGGGAGTTAGACAGTCTTGGATAGGGAGTGGCTTAGCTCAAGAGCCTATTGCACCTTTCTCCTGCCATCTTCCACCACCAGCTGAATAAATTGGGAACCAAATGACACAATGATTTTTGGTAACATAATTGGCACATTGTCTGGATTTAAAACTAATATTTAAATGATGTAATGCGTTTTATGAGAGATTGGGTTGTTGGTTGAATGGGTTATGAGCCCTGTTTAAGCAACAGCCGCAATCCCTTGCACGGTCAACCACAAAAAGTCACAACTTTAACCTGTGCTTAACCCTGGGTAGCTTGGCACAATAAACAGTCAGGCTAAACTTAGAGGCAGAAGCAATGTGTTAAGTATTTATGCAGTACTCAAACAGCAATACAGTGAACACATAAGACAATACAATTTTTAAACCAATTTAGATTATTTGACACCAAAACCATCAAAATTAGTAGAACTTGAATTATGAATTTTTAATGTTTAAGGTTCAAAATAGCAAGTGGACGGTTTTAGAAAATGGCCACCTGGGCACCTTTAGCACCACAACCAAGGGTCCAGGAGTCCATGGAGACCTCTTGGGGGCTCAAGACTCACCCAGGCTGCATCCCGGTGCAGGTCCAAGATGACGGGAGCCTGTTATGTCCCTGTGGCTCTGAACAGGAGAGCAGCTAAACTAGCCCTTGGAGTCACTTCTGAAGTCCTGAATGCAGGTGAAGATTCAGGGCTGAACAGCAGGGCTGGCCTCTGAAGGTTCAATGTGGGCTCCAGGCAGCAAAGCAGTCCTTCCAGGTACAGCCACAGTCTGGTAGAGTGCACAGCAGGACATAGCAGCAGGCAGTACTCTGAGACTCCTTCCGCAGGTCCAGTAGTGAACTGAACACTAGGTCTGAGAGCTTTATTTTTATACCCTGGTGCCCTGCTCTTAGAACTTTCCAGAAGGGTTCTCCGAAGTTCCAGGAGTTTCCTGCCTCCCCTGCCCTGGCTCCTAGCTGGCTGCACTGACTGTACAGGGTTGTTAAGCCTATTGAGTGGCAGCAGAGCTCACCCCATTGAGGTATAATTAGGGCTGTGCTTACTGCTCCCCTATCAAGTCAGTTAATGGCCTATTCTGGCTCTGCTAATCTCACTATTGTGTGAATGTCAAAGTCGCAACTGTCTGTTACACTCAGTAATGTGACCTAAGGCAGGCTACAGGCAAAGAGGGCAGAGGGCAGGAAAATGCCAACTTTCTAAAAGTGCCATTTTCACACTTGTAATGATAACTCTGACTTTACCATTAAAGACGGTTTATCATTACAAGTTCATAAATAGCAAACATTAGATATCTACCAACTCTGATTTAGAAATTACAGCTTAATATAAATAATAGGGAATCTCCAGTGTTATCCTATGGGAGGGGTAGCTTTACAGTAATGAAAAACTCATTTGGAGTTTCTCACTACTAGGACATATTTATAAACGGAAATGTCCTACCTTTTGATTGCACAGCACTCTGCCCTATGGGCTACCTAGGACCTACTTTAGGGGTGGCATATATGTAATTAATGGTGAGTTCATGACTTGGCAAGGGGTTTTAAATCCCACATCGACATTGCAGTGGGGCGCTGCCTTCAGGCTGCAATGGCCGGCCTGTGACATGTTTTAAGGTGCTTCTTAAGTGGGTGGCACCATATGTGATGTAGACCCACTGGTAGCATTTAATTTACAGGCCATGGATGTATGGTATACCAATCTACAAGGGCCTTGCATGTAGATTAAATATTTCAATCAGATAAATGCCAATCAAACCATGTTTAGGGGAGTGACTGCAAGCACTTACTTCAGCACTGGATAACCACATAATTCAACTATGCCATCTGAATAGCAAACACTAGTGGATTTATGCCTTCAGTTGGAGCCAGATCTGATGCATGGAAACACTAATCCAACATGCATAACATCCATTGTGAGACTTATGGCAGTATTGCACTTCCTGGCCACAGGGTCATTCCAACATACAGTGGTCATATCTGGTGGTATGTCTCAACCTATGTTCAGTCTTGTGTTGAGAGATTTCCTATCAACAATGTTGACACACATTGGCAGCTATATCATGTTCCCCTCTGTGTGAGGATTTAGTCAATGTGAAGGCTGACTTCTATGGCTTGGCCCACTTCCCACATGTGGTGAGGGCCATTGATGGCACACATGTTGCGGTGGTGCCACCGCAGGCCACTGAAGAAGTCTATTTGCAGCAGGAAAAGCTTCCATTCAATCATCGTGCAAGTTGTCTGTTTATCTGATTTCTATATCTCAAATGTCTGTGCCAGTTTCCCTGGATCAGCCCATGATTCCTTTATAATGTGAAACAGTACTATACCCCAGCTGATGTCACAACTGCAATCAGAGAGAGCCTGGCTGGTTGTTAAGTCACATCTGCCCTGATTGTGTTTGAGCAATGTCAGGTGCTACAATCATGAAGCGAGTGGCTCATTGTTGCACTTATGTCCCATTCATAAACCGGAGACTCAGCATAGTCAAATCATCCTTGGTTATTGCCTCCACGGAGGAATCCAACTATGGCAGGAAAAGTCTGCTTCAATGAGGCCCATGGAAGAAGATGGTGAACAGTGGAATGGGCTTTTGGGCTCCTGAAGGCCAGATTTTGCTTTCTGGACAGGACTGGTGGAGCCCTCGTCTACTTACCCGGGAAAGTGTGTTAGATCACTGTGGCATGCTGCATGCTCCACAACATTGCCCTGCAGAGTAATATCCCTTATATCCCAGAGGAGGGGGAGCCTACAGTGCCACCGGGTGGAAATCCTGAAATGCCAAAAGAAGATGACAGTGGTGAAGAGGAAGGAGTTGACTTGCAACACGATCTCCTTATCATCTTCTTCTCATGAGTGTAAATATGCCATGTGATGCAATTAGTTTGACTATACAATGTACTGTAGTTGTAAGAATGTGTGGAGTTGATTTTTTTGAAATAGTTAGGGGGCTGATACTCAGCCAAAAGTCAGCCAAAGGCTGTTTGATGAGATAGCTTTTGACACATCCTCACCTTGATGATGTTGGATTGTTTGTGTCAAATTTATTGCAATGTACTTTGTTTTCCAGATGCTTGTTTTGTTCTTTGGTCAGGTAACTTCACAATTACATCTTCATGTGGGCATTTTAGAATTGTGACTTTGACAGGTATGTGATGCTGTTCTGACATATGTAGTGGACATGGATTGTTCCAGGGAATGTAGGTCACATACTTTGGGTGTAGGAGACCTTTGTCAAGATAGCTTACACAGGGATAGGATGGAAGTTTATAAGACTCCATTGGACGTGTTTGTTGTCCTGTGTTGGCCCTGATGCATCATGTGTATCATCATGTTGTCAGAAAATATGTAGTCGTAGGCCACAAGCATGTGCCAGATCACTGACGCATCTTTGTGTCATACAACCAAATGCATGAACACTGGATTATAACGACACTGTGATCAGAAACTATTGTACTGCCATCTGCCTGAGTTTTGCATTATATGATGCTGGATTACTTTGGTGTGGTAGGTGACATGGCTCCAGCTGATGACATTAACTACTTTAATATTGCCTATTCTGCAGGACAGTGGCCCTCATTAAAACCCTGGCTGTCGGTGATAAAGCGTGGTAATACTGCCAACAGCCCGGCGGTAAAAAAAATTGAATTACGACCATGGCGGAAACCGCCAACACAGACAGCCACTTTAACACTCCGACCGCCACGGCGGTAGAAACAAACACCGCGATGGTACCCGGCAACAGACAGGCGGAAGACAATGTACTGCGCACATTATTACAAGGCACCAATCCGCCATCTTTTCCTGGGTGGTACCAATGCCATGAAAAGCACGGTGGAAAGAGTACACAGAAGGGAAACCACTCACCTCTCAACACCCAACGAGAAACCAGGACCCATGGAGCCTGAGTTACAGGTGTTACCAATGTTGGTTTACCTCCTTGTGTACCAGGAACATCAAAGACGGTGGTGACGATGATGGTGAGTACTGCACCTAGGAGATAGGGGAGGGGGAGGAAAAAGAGAGTGACATACACACGCAACACACCCACCCCCCAACCATAACAACATACACACAAACACACACATCCAATTACATCACAGATACACCCCGTCGCCCCCTGGAAGAACACAAGGACCAAATGAAATGACTTTAACAAGTGTAATAATTGAACAATCAGGTAGCCCAGGATAACTTCAAATCATCAGTATATACAAATATTTACAGCAAGTACACAAGTCCGTACACTGTCCCATTACATGTCCGTGGACCAGTGGTCCCAAAAATCATGGGTGAAGCTCACACATGACACCTGCTGCAAAACGGAGAGAACACTGCAGGGGCATCAGGTTGAAAAAAACACAGGCCCCTCAGGGGGAAGGGGAGGGAGGGCACCTCAGCCGGATGATGGGACGCCACCACTGCTCCTTGAGGGGGCTCCATGCCCACTGCTTGGTCCTGGGGAGTGCAAAGCCACAGTCTCTCAAGTGGGTGGTTTGCCCACTGCTTGGTCCTGGGGAGTGCAAAGCCACAGTCTCTCAAGTCTCTCAAGTGGGTGCTTTGCCCACTGATTGGTCCTGGGGAGTGCAAAGCCACAGTCTCTGAAGTCTCTCAAGTGGGTGTTTTGCCCACTGCTTTATCCTGGGAAGTGCAAAGCCACAGTATCTCAAGTGGGTGGTTTGCCCACTGCTTGGTCCTAGGGAGTGCAAAGCCACAGTCTCTCAAGTCTCTCAAGTGGGTGGTTTGCCCACTGATTGGTCCTAGGGAGTGCAAAGCCACAGTCTCTCAAGTCTCTCAAGTGGGTGCTTTGCCCACTGCTTTATCCTGGGAAGTTCAAAGCCACAGTCTCTCAAGTCTCTCAGGTGGGTGCTTTGCCCACTGATTGATCCTGGTGAGTGCAAAGCCACAGTCTCTCTAGCGGATGCTTTTCTCCACTGGTTCTGGAGGTGGCCTGGTGCCAAGAGTGCTTCATCCTGCTAAGGACTGGGGTAGTGGATGCTGTTCTCCCCTGGTTCTGGAGGGGGCCTGGTGCCTAGAGTGCTTCATCCTGCCAAAGACTGGGATAGTGGATGCTGTTCTCCACTGGTTCTGGAGGGGGCTGGTGCCCAAAGATGTTGCACCAGCGGTGTGGCAGTTCCCATTCCCTCACATCAGTGTCTGAGCCATGAGATTTACCGGTAATAAGTAGCAGGATACTCCATGGAGGCAGAGCCACACTCCTCCTTGCAACAACTAAGGAAGCAAACTGCTGGAAGTGGCAGTGCTGATGGTGGTGCCTCATGTAGTGTGTGCAGGGTCCAGGACGCCTCCTGCAGCCTCAGACACCTGCCCACTGGGGATGCTGCTGATGTCCGCTGTTGTGGCACTGGCTGGGCATGTCGTGGGGCAGGTGGCAGTATCGGTGGCAGTATCGGTGGCAGCGGCGGTGGCAGCAGCGGTGCCTGCGGCGGAGATGCTGCCGGTGGTGCAGGTGTCTGCACCTGTGGAGGGAGACACCAGGCCGTCTCCTGCAGCCTCGGAAGACTGCCGACTGGGGATGATGCTGGTGACTGTAGTTGAGGCAGCTGCCATGCAGGTGGTGGTGCAGATGGCGGTGCAGGTGGCGGTGCAGGTGGCGGTCATTGCAGCGGTGCCCACCACGGTACAGGTTACTGGGCTGTCTTGCGAAAGGGGTGACACCTGTCCCTGAGGCTCCATTTCTGGAGCTGACTTCCCTTTGCTCTTGTGTCTGCTTTGGAAGTCGCTGTTGGGACCTTGGTACTGTCCTCTTTGGTTCTGGAAGAGGCCTTGATAGGTGGTTGATGCGGCTTTTCTCTTCTGCATGCTGGCCCCTTCTTTACCTTGGCAGGTGGCGGAATAGCGTGGTCCTTGGCTTCACTGGGTGGCACACTGGCAGCCCTGATGGGTGCCCCCTTTGATGTTCCTGGACTTGAAGGGACCACACTGGATGAGGATTTGGTGGCTGAGGTGCTGGTCAGGGCTCTAGATAACCTGGCTCTGGGAAAGGACGGGGGGGAGGTGTAGGGAAGAGGTCAATCCTAGCCAGGAAATGTTTCTTAGATATACTGGGATGGGAAGATGGAGGGTGTTTGGGAGCGGAGGAAGAGGTGGCGGTTGTAGGAGGTGTACGTCTGCTGAGTTTGAGTGAAGGTTCATGGGTTGGAGGCTGTTGTGAGGTGGATGGCTGTTGAGTGGGTGTGTGCCGGTGTTTGTTTACTTTGGGAGGAGGGTTTCACAGACACTCTGGGAGAGGACACAGTGGACGGCTGAATGGTAGTGGGGGTGGTAATTGCACATGAGCGGTGTGTGGTGATGGGCGTGCTGGTGATGGAGGTAGTGGCTGAGGATGTAGTACATGCAGGTGTGAGTGGAGACAAGACTGGGAGGGAGGTGGAGGACTTGGAGGAGGGGGACACAGTGGAGGCAATGGATGTCGGTGTGTCTGCATGGGTATGGTGCTTGTGTGAGTGCCTATGGGATGTGTAGTGCTTATGTGCTTATGTGTGCCTCAGCCACTTTTGTGTATAGATGTGTGTGCATGCTGGTCTGATGGTGTGCTTGGGATAGGCTGAGGTAGAGGGGATTGGGTCTGGGTAGTGAAGGTTGGAGGGGGAGGCTGTACACAGGGACAATGGCTGCCATCAGTGCTGAGGTCAGAGCTTGAAATGTTCTCTGTTGGGTTGCCAAGCCAGAATGAATGCCCTCCAGGTATGCATTTGTTTGCTGCAAATGCCTCTCTACACCCTGGATGGCATTCAAAATGGTTGACTGCCCAACAGTGAGGGATCTCAGGAGGTCAATAGCCTCCTCACTGAGGGCAGCAGGGCTGACTGGGGCAGGGCCTGAGGTGCCTGGGGCAAAGGAGATGCCCACCCTCCTGGGTGAGCAGGCATGGGAAACACTATGAGGGGCTGCTGGGAGGGCGGTACTGGTAGGGGGGGTGGCGGCTGTACCTGTTGTTGCAGTGGGCACAAATGTGCCCGCCACCGCACGGGAGCTCCCATCAGAGGAGAAGTTGCTGTCGCTGGTATCCTATCCTGTCCCCTTCGTGGAGCTCCCCTCACCCTCCATCCCACTGGTGCCTTCAGACTCCGTACATTCACCGTCCTGGGCCATGTGGGTTGCAGCTCCCTCCTGCTCCGGTGCCACTACTCCTCCGCCAGATGATGCTAATGCACACCAGGACAGGGTGACAAAACAAAAAGGGGGGAAAAGACAGAGGAGACACATGGTCAATGCCAGCAACACCACTACCGTTGGCGAACACAACACACAGGGAGCAGCTCTATGCACTAGCCCATGCAATAACAGTTCTTAGGAAAACCACCTGCCCATGGGGGATGATGCCTAACCCCATTTTCTGCACACCTGGAACCCACAGGAGCCTGACTAATCATAGACGGCTACTACCACTATTGGGGTTGGAGTTGCACAGAGCCTGCCTAACAAAGGACCTACCCTAGCAAGTTCGCCCTGGCCTAGGGGAACCCACAGCCCACATCCTCCACCCAGGCACCTCGCAAAGAGCACAGAGTCAGCTGAATGAGACTGTACTGACCCCCTTGTGGCTGCTATGATGCCCTCAAGCGCCCATCCCACTCCAGATATGCCACCGCCAGGATCCGGAACATCAGGGGGGTCATGGTAAGAAGGGCACCCCTTACACGTTGGGAGGCCATCCCCAGCTGGGCCTCCGCTGTCTTCTTGTTTCAGCGGCGCAGGTCCTCCCATCTATTGCGGCAGTGGGTGCTCTGTCTATGATAGACACCCAGGGTCCGCACTTCCTTGGCGATGGTACGCCAAATACCCTTCTTCTGGTGGCCGCTGACCTAGAGGAAAGGTAAAGTAAGGATGGAACTTACTCCCCTGTCCAGTTCTTCTTACTCATTGCCCACCAGTTCCCACCCAAGCCCTGAAACCCATACACTGACCATCCTCACATGCAGACCACAGCCCCCCCAACATGTATCTTCCATCCAGAACACTCCACCCATTTATGTCCCATCCATCATGCTCACAGTGTACTCACCTGCTTGTCTGGAGGACCATAGAGGAGCGTGTACTGGGGGAGGACCCAATCCACCAGTTTGTCCAACTCCTCTGCGGTGAAGGCAGGGGCTCTTTCCCCAGACACTGTACCCATTGTCGCTTCCAGACTCAGGTCACAGCAGCACTTGCAGTGTAGGTCCTCTCCTGTTGAAGGTCAGGTATCAAGTGGGTGAACTGATAGAAAATGGCGGTCACATCCACGGTGGTGCGTTCCGTAACCGCCGGTGTGCATCGTCATTGGCTCCTGGAACCCATAGGGCCCAATTATAACCAATGCTGTACTGTGCGGTTGTCTTCGACGCTGCACAACACCAGCACAGTTACCTCATTTCCCCTTGTCCCTCCTTACAGGTCAAGCAGCCACCATTTCAGGGGGGCACAGAGCAGGGCACCTAACTGCGTCACAGCACATTTGGGCAGCAATACAGACAGACAGCGCCACACACTGATTAAATCACATTAGTGAAAAACACCCTTGTGCAACCTATGTGGTACATGACCCTCTGCTCACCATTCTCCTCCATAGAGCACATCCGCTGGGGCAGCTGATGAGATGGCATCACCCTCCGGTGTACAGACCCCTGGTGGACCTGCCAACAATGGAAGACATACATATCATTATCACCTACAGACTTGATTGTGCCACAATCCAAGAACTGTGTGCCCACTTGGAGCCAGACCTGATGTCAGCTATCCGCCATCCCACAGGTATACGCCCTCTAGTGCAGGTCCTGTCAGTGCTCCATTTCCTGGCCAGTGGTTCCTTTCAAACAACAGTGGCCATGGCATCAGGGATGTCACAGGCAATGTTCTCTAACATGTTGACCAGAGTGTTGTCTGCCCTGCTGAAACACATGCACAGCTACATCGTTTTCACCCAGGTGGAGGATTTGCCCACAGTGAAAGGTGACTTCTATGCCCTGAGACATATCCCCAACATCATTGGTGCCATTGATGGTACACATGTGGCATTTGTCCCCTCCCGCAGGAATGAACAGGTGTACAGAAATCGTAAAAGCTACCATTCCATGAATGTGCAGATGGTGTGCTTGGCAGACTAGTACATCTCTCATGTGAATGCCAAGTATCCTGACTCTGTGCATGACGCTTACATTTTGAGGAATAGCAGCATCCCTTATGTGATGAGGCAACTCCAGAGGCACCATGTGTGTAATAGGTGAGCCCAGGGTCCCCACATAGTATGAATAGATTGTCTGGGTATGAGTTACTCCATAAGGGTTGCTGTATGTCTAACAGATATCCCTCTACATTTGCAGGTGACTCTGGTTACCCCAACCTGTCATGGCTACTGACCCCAGTGAGGAATCCCAGGACAAGGGCAGAGGAACACTACAATGAGGCACATGGGCGAACTAGGAGGATTATAGAGCGGACTTTTGGCCAGATTCCAGTGCCTCCATTTAACAGGTGGCTCCCTATACTACTCACCTAAGAAGGTGTGCCAGATAATCGTGGCAGGCTGTATGTTGCACAACCTGGCTTTGCGATGCCAGGTGCCTTTTCTGCAGGAGGATGGGCCTGATGTTGGTCTTGTGGCAGCTGTGGAGCCTGTGGACAGTGAAGAAGAGGAGGCAGAAAAAGACAACCAAAACAACATCATCATGCAGTACTTCCAGTGAGACACAGGTAAGAGACTGGCACTGCTCCTCTCATATCAGAGTACTGTAGGACTTTGTATAAGTCTGCATTTTTGCCTCTGTGTTTGGACCCTGACAGTTCACTTTGGCTTTCCTTTTCACAGATTTGGGTACCACATTCTGCCTTCTATGTTCACTGCTGCCCAACAACTGAAATACTTTGGTATGTGCAAATGAACATTAACATTGATATTTGTCAAAGAGGTTGTAATAACACATTTGTGAAAGTACAGACTGACTCCAGATTGTTTTGTGATTCAAGGGTGTTTATTTAAGTGCTAATAAGTGGAGGGGGATGTGCAATGGGCTGGGGTGATGATGGAGGAATATCCATGCTAGCGTCCAGTCTATTTGTATCACAGGTGCATTGTCCAAGGGTACATAAGAAGTGGAGCAATGGCAGTGCAAGGTGGTCAGGGTGACATAATGGGACAGATGGGTGACAATCAGGAGAGTCTTATTTCCTGGCAGGGGTCTTGGCAATGTTCTCTGTCTTGTGGCTGGATTGCAGGGACCGTTTGCGGGGTGATTCTCCTTCTGCAGGGGGTGAGGTGCTGGTGGCCTGTTGGTCCTGTGGCTGGACCTCCTGTCCACTAGCGCCGGCGGACGTGGAGGGCTGTTCATCATTTGGGCTGGTGTCAGGGGCCCGGTGGTATGCCACTGTCTCCCTCAGGGTGTTGGCCATATCTGCCAGCACCCCTGCTATGGTGACCAGGGTGGTGTTAATGGACTTCAAGTCCTCCCTGATCCCCATGTACTGTTCCTGCTGCAGCCGCTGGGCCTCCTGAAACTTGGCCAGTACCGTGCCTATGGTCTCCTGGGAATGGTGGTATCCTCCCATGATATTGGAGAGTTCCTCGTGGAGAGTGGGTTCCCTGGGCCTGTCCTCCCCCTGTCACAAAGCAGTCCTCCTGTGTTGTCCTGTGCCTCTGTCCCCTGAACCTTGTGCCCACTGCCACTGACCCCAGGTCCCTGATCGTCATGGGTTAGTGGGGTTGCCTGCGGTCCCTGTAGTGGTGGACACACTGCTGATTGACGTGTCCTGCGGACAGGGGCATGGGCCCGCTGGGTGGGTGCTGTGGTGTTGTTTCCTGAGGGGGGAGGTTCAGTAGTTGTTTGGGACTGTGGCAGGGGAACCGACTGTCCAGAGGTAAGAGGTAAGGCTGGTCATCTTGATCCAGGCGTGCAGAACTGCTGTCGTCACTGTGGGCCTCTTCTGTGGGGGATATGGCTGGCACCTCCTGTCCGGTGACGTTGAGTAGGGGTCCTGTTGGGGTGTAAATGCATAGTTATTGTATCTGTGTGTGCCATCTTGTGCAATGGGTGAGTTTACCTCTACTCCTGTGCTTGCATTGTAGCCTTGGCCCTTGTGTGAGTGGTGATTGTGTGCCCTGGCTAAGTCTCTCTTCTGGACATGCTTTGGTGATGGGTGTCCATGCAGGTCTGTGATGGGTGTTCATGCATTGTTGTGACATGCAGGGCTTGGTATTGGAATGTGTGGGTTGTGATAGTGGGGTATCTGTGTGGTGTTGGGGTGATGGGTGTGAGGGTAGGAGTAGGAGTTTGTGATGGCATGCAGGTAGGGTGGGGGGGATGAAGTAGTTAAGAGTTGACTTACCAGAGTCCAGTCCTCCTGCTACTCCTGCGAGGCCCTCAGGATGCATGATCGCCAATGCTTGCTCCTCCCATGTTGTTATGTTGTTAGTTGTGGGGGAGAAGGTGGGGGTCCACCACCAGTCCTCTGTACTGCTACCCGGTGTCTGGATACCACGGAACGCACCTTCCCCCATAGGTCGTTCCACCTCTTCCTGATGTCATCCCGTGTTCTTGGATGCTGTCCCACAGCATTGAACCTGTCAACAATTCTCCGCCATAGCTCCATCATCCTTGCAATGGATGTCTTCTGCACCTGTGATCCGAATAGCTGTTGCTCTACCCTGATAATTTCCTCCACCATCACCCTGAGCCCCTCCTCAGAAAACCTGGGGTGTCTTTGAGGTGCCATGATGTGGTGTGGGTGATGTGTGAGGTGATGGTTGATGTGATGTGTGGGGTGATGTGTTGGGGTGTGTTTTTTGAGGTGCGTGGATGGTGTATGAGTGATGGAGTTGTGTGCCTCTGGATACTAGTGTTGTCTTTGCTATTCTCTCTCTCTGCCTCCTCAAAAACTTTTGTTGTAAGGGGTTGTGGGTAATGTGGGTGGGTGTTTTATAGTGGTGTGAGTGTGTGGGTGTGGTGTGTGTATTTGTGTCAGGTGTGTGTATTTTGAATTGTCCAATTTGGTTGTGTTTTGTAAGTGTGTGTGTATTTTGAGTGTGGCGGTGTTTACCACCAATGGATTACCACGGTTGAAAGACCACCTCGTTGATTCATGGGTCGTGATAGTATGGGCGTATTCCTGTTGGCGTAATGGTGTGGGTTTTGCTATTGCCAGTTTATCACTGACCTTTGGTGTGGTGGAATTGTGTGGGTGTCTGTATTGTGGCAGATTTCTAGATGTGGGTCATAATACCTGTAGCAGATTTCCGACACGGCCACGGTATGTTGGTGGCAGTCAGCACGGCGGTCAGCGGACTTTAACGCCATGGTTGTCACGAGGGCCAAAGTCTGATAAATCCCTTCCTTCCATGGTCTGGAGTTCTGTGCCTGTAAAAATGTTCATTTACTCAGTATGATTCAATCATTTATGATTTGCAGTGTTTCAGACATCTTGACAGACTTTGGGCCAGATGTACGAAGCATTTTTCTAGTCGCAAAGGGGCCGATTTGTGGAATCAGCCTGACTAGAAAAATGCTTTTTGGGATGTACAAAGTCCAATCTGTGATTCGGTAACTTGCTGCCAAATCGCAGTTTGGGTTTTGCAATTCGGTATTAGGAAGGGGCATGTCAAGGGCGTCCCTTCCTAATACCGAATCTAAATGGTATGTATGATTGTTTTGTGACCGCGAATGGGTCGCAAACCAATCACAGTTAGCACCAATTTCAAATTTGTGCTAACCCATTCGCCGAAGGGAAGAGGTCCCCATGGGATGGGCTTAATCTTGTTGACCCAAAGGAAGGGGAAGATTGAGTTGGAAAATTCCTGCTCAGGGTTGTATGAATGTCCCATAGCACCCCTGTTATGGAGGATATATTTGAATTGTGGGTCTTCATTTGTTCATACATGTGCCTATCCACATCCCTCTGAAGCTGCTTGATTTCCTGGAGTTCAGTCAATACCTGGCCCATCACACACTGAGACTCCTGATAGACCCCCAAAATGTGGCTGATAGTGTCTTGGCTGACAGCAGCCCCATTGGCCTTATTCTGCTGGCCAACAGTATCCCTCCCATGCACCCAACCCACACAAGCCTGTGCCCCTGGCACAGGGTGCCCTCTCCACCTTGGTCCTGGACCCTCAGTGTCCGGAGTATCAAGTTGCACCTAAGGATCCAAGCCTGGGGGGCACAAGATGGTGGAAACTGTATTAGACACAGGTTGGGGGTGCATTGTTGACTAAGATGTTAAAGCAACAGTGCTGGGAAGTGACCTTGTGGCCACAGTGATACTCACTGTTGCAGTATGACCAGGTTGCCCAAATGGGCCACGACCTTCCTTCACAGCCACAGGTCCAGGAGTGTTGTCGTCACTGAGGGCTTCATCCAAGGGGGTAGTGGTAGCCTTGTTTGTGGCCTCTGTTTGCACAGTGGCAGCTCAACTTGGAGAACATACATTGTTACAGGTTGGATTGTGACATCTACCTTCAAAGGCTTTGCATTACAGTAAGCAGAGACATTGGTACAGGTATCCATGGCCCTGTGTCATCTATGTGTGCAGTTGTCGTCCATAGGCTTGTAGGCCATGTCCCACGGATTGCATAGTGGACCCCAAGTGCGCGGCGTAGTGCAGGGAGCTTCTGTGTCTGTCTTGTCCGCCAACTGTAGCGGTAATCCATACACTCAACATGTCTCTATTTCTCCTCCCCCCCTTTTTTGTGGTCTTCCTGTTCATGTGTGCATTAGCATCATCAGGCGGAGGAGAAGTGGCATCGGAGCACAAGGGAGCTGCATCTCACATGGCCATGGCGGGCCATGCAACTGACTCGGATTTCACCAGTGAGACGGAGGGCGAGGGGAGCTCCACAGCGGGGACCCGTGCTGATGTCAGTGACAGCGACTCGTCCTCTGAAGGGAGCTCCCTTGTGGTGGCGGCAACATCCGTGCCCCCCGCAACAACAGGTACAGCCGCCACCCAGCTCACCAGCACCGCCCTCCCAGCAGCCCCTCAGCGTTTGCCCCGTGCCCGCTCACCCAGGAAGGTGGGCATCTCCTTCGCCCCAGGCACCTCAGGCCCTGCCCCTGTCACCCCTGCTGCCCTCAGTGAGGAGGTCATTGACCTCCTAAGGACCATCATTGTTGGGCAGTCTACCCTTTTGAATGCCATTCAGGGTGTACAAAGAGAGGTGCACCAGAGTAATGCATACCTGGAGGACATTCATTCGGGTCAGGCTGCCCATCAGCGATCGTTCAACGCTCTGGCCTCAGCACTGACAGCAGCAATTGTCCCTGTCTCTAGCCTCCCCCCTCCAACTTCCTCCACCCAGACCCAATCCCCTGTACCTCTGCCTATCCCAGACACACCTACAGACCAGCCTGCACACACCTCAACACCCAAGGGAAGCTCATCCAGACATAAGCACCACACATCACACAAGCATTCACACAAGCAACATCCACATGCAGACATACCAACAGGCACTGCCTCCACTGTGTCCCCCTCCTCCTCGTCTCCCTCCTCCCTCCCAGTGACGTCTCCATTCACACTTGCATGCACAACATCTTCAGCCACTACGTCCATCACCAGCACACCCACCAGAACACTCCGCACACGTGCAGTCACAACCCTCACTACCATTTACACGTCCCCTGTGTCCTCTCCAAGTGTGTCTGTCACCCCCTCCTCCAAACTACACAAACGCAGGCAGCCACCCACCCAACAGCCATCCACCTCACGACAGCCTCCAGCCCAAGCACCTGCACCCAAAGACACCAGACTTCACACTCCTACAACCACATCCTCTTCCTCCACTCCCATACCCACTACACCTACCCGTCCCTCTCTTTCCAAATTGCTTTTCTTTTCCAAACTTGACCTCTTTCCTACAACTCCCCCACCCCGTCCATCTCATAAGACTCCAATCAGCACCTCAGCCACCACAAAACCGGGACCTGTGAAGACTGTTGTCCATGGACTGTGGAGTCCCCCACCCTCAAGGGCATCCAGTTCAGCTAGGAGCCAAGGCACGGCCAGCCCACCACCGGAAAAGCATCCTAAGATTGCCAGTGCCCGGCGCAAGCGACCAAAGACCCCAGGGACAAAAATCCCTACATTGGCTCCGGCAGGAGGTCAGGTGCTACCTGGCACACCGCCAAAGGTGGGAAAGGGCCACAAGCATGCAGGGAAGGGTGGGAAGGGCAGCACGCCCGACAAGTCCGGCAGCAGGCCAGCTGGCCAGGAGGGCCCCACCACCCCCATCCCAGGTGTGCAGGAGGACACACACAGGCCCGGTACTGCAGCCCAGGAGGGCCCCGCAAGCCACGTCCCAGGTGGGCAGGAGGACACCCACAGGCCGAGAACTGCAGCCCAGGAGGGCCCCGCAAGCCACCAGACAGATGGGCAGGAAGGCCCCGCCAGCCACATGTCAGGTGGCGAGTGACATCCATGCCTAGGCCGGATCCGCTGACCAGGACACTCATCTCAAGCACCGCTCCGCTGGGCACCGCCGTCTCAAGAACCGCTGAACTGGGCCCTTCATCTCAAGCACCGCTGAACAGGGCACCGCCGTCTCAAGCACCGCTGAACAGGGCCCTTCATCTCAAGCACCGCTGAACTGGGCCCTTCATCTCAAGCACCGCTGAACTGGGCACCGCCGTCTCAAGCACCGCTGAACAGGGCCCTTCATCTCAAGCACCGCTCCGCTGGGCACCGCCGTTTCAAGAACCGCTGAACTGGGCCCTCCATCTCAAGCACCGCTCCGCTGGGCACCGCCGTCTCAAGCACCGCTGAACTGGGCCCTTCATCTCAAGCACCGCTGAACTGGGCACCGCCGTCTCAAGCATCGCTGAACAGGGCCCTTCATCTCAAGCACCGCTCCACTGGGCACCGCCGTCTCAAGAACCGCTGAACTGGGCCCTTCATCTCAAGCACCGCTGAACAGGGCCCTTCATCTCAAGCACCGCTCCGCTGGGCACCGCCGTCTCAAGCACCGCCGAACAGGGCCCTTCATCTCAAGCACCACTGAACTGGGTACCGCCGTCTCAAGCACCGCTGAACAGGGCCCTTCATCTCAAGCACCGCTCCGCTGGGCACCGCCGTCTCAAGAACCGCTGAACTGGGCCCTTCATCTCAAGCACCGCTGGCCCATTGGCGGAAGGGGCAGGCCCGCATCTGTGTCGGGCAGGGCTGCACGAAGCACTCTGGGCACTAGTCCCCCTCCAGTACCAGTGGAGACTGTTATCCACTTGAGAGACTGTGGCTTTGCACTCCCCAGGATATGGCAGTGGGCAAGCCACCCACTGTAGAGACTTGAGAGACTGTGGCTTTGCACTCCCCAGGATGGCACAGTGGGCACCCCACCCACTGTAGAGACTTGAGAGACTGTGGCTTTGCACTCCCCAGGATGGCACAGTGGGCAACCCACCCACTGTAGAGACTTGAGAGACTGTGGCTTTGCACTCCCCAGGATGGCACAGTGGCCATGGAGGCCCCTCGTGGATCTGGCGTCGTGGACTCATCTGGCTGAGGTGCCCCCCCTTTCTTTCCCCCTGAGGTGCCTGTAGTTTTCCTATCTGATGCCCCTGCAGTGTTCTCTCCGTTGGAGGCAGGTATCCTGTGTGGGCTTTGCCCATGTGTTTTGGCCCAGTGGCCCACGAACAATGGCTGATAGACATATCGGACTGGACAATTTATGTATATAAAGTTATAGATGTGTGATATATTTTATACTCAGTCTTACAATATAATTCTATATTAATAATCATTTCCTTTTGCCTTTGCATTCTTCCGGGGGGCTTGGGGGTGTAACTGTGATGTGTTGCTATGCATTGATGTGTGTGTTGTAGTGGTTGAGGGTGAGGGAGGGTGTGTCGAATATGTGTGTCCCCGTAATTTTTTGCCTCCCCCTCCCCTGTGTCGTAGGTGCAGTACTCACCGTTATCTTCTGCGCCGGCGTTCGTGCTCCTGGTAGAGGAGCAGGAAGACAATGCCTGGTAGGATGTGTAGTTCGGGTTCCATGCTGTCCAGATTCCTCTAGGGGTGTATGGAGGTGAGCGTTTTCCATTTGAAATGGCTGTTTCCGCTGTGTTTTTATCGGTGTGGCTACCGCCCCGGAAAAGGTGGCGGATTGGTGGGTTGTGATAGGGTGGGCGGTACATTGTCTCCCGCCTGTCTGTTGGCGGTGACCGCCGCGCTGTTTGTTTGTCCCGCCGTGGCGGGCGGCGTGTTAAAGTGGCGGTCTCAGTTGGCGGTTTCCGCCAGGGTCGGAATTGCATTTTGTTTTACCGCCAGCCTGTTGGCGGTTTGGCCGCCGCTTTAACACCGACCGTCAGGGTTGGAATGACCCCCTATATTTGTTATAAGCCAATTTTACCATGTTAAGGGAGTGATCACAGGCACCATAGTACTGGTTACCAGTGGTAAAGTGCATAGAGCCCTAAGGCCAACAAAAAGTAATTCAGCAAAACGGGGGTAAGGGGAGGCAAAATATTTGTAGAAAGGTCACTCTAAGGCTGGCAGGTCTAACACACAGCTAGTGTGAAATATGGATTTTACTATCATAAAGACCTCAAACCACTTTTCAGACCTTTACCATTATTGTGTTCCTAGGATTATGTAGCATTAAGGACCAAATTATGCAGCATGACATAATTGAATTTATATGGCAGCTTGTAATCAACTTTTACATCAATTTTGAGAGGTTTGTTGTGAAATCTGCAAATCAAACTAATTGTGTGCACATATCTATGTGGTAAATGCTGCAGCCCTAGAATTGCACAAATGCACTGGCCCTCACTATTGTTCATTTTTTGTGAAGAATGCATTCAAGAAAGTTAAACAGAATCTGAACATTATAATTCCAATCAGTGTGCATTGTTAGCTATACTTTGGAGAAAACAATTTTTTTTAGCTAACTACCCAAAATAAACAAGCAGTATGAAGAAATACAGAGAGGGCAGCACGTAATATGCTCCTGTACTGCATTCTCAATGTCTTGGCAACATGTGCAAACCACTCGACCTCTAGCCTTGTGGTTTATGGTGTCACCAGGACCCCACGATGGCAAACGTTCCCTGTTATGTATGGCATTTTATTTGTAACAGTGTGGAACTTCATTTTTCTCTCTGTACCAGACTATAATTGATCAATTAATTCATGTCATGGTTTTTTATTAAATGCATTGTTTTAATGGTTAATACATTGTTAGAAACAAAGTGGGGTATCTTTTTGTTTGCAGAGTAATAATCTATATTCATAAGCTAGCCATGGCCGACTTTCTGTTTCGTGGATGTTCATTTAAGTAGCTATGGCTATGTTATTAACAACATCAAACTATTTGGACAACTTTTAATTGATGTCATTGTTAGAAATGGGGCCTCTGGGATGGCAGTTAGTTTGCACTCTGTCCAAGCAGGGATTCTCACTCTAGGCAGGACAAAGGAGATACACACTTAGAAAAACCCTGGTCACCCCCTTGGAAGGTTGGCACAAGCAGTCAAGCTCATCTCAAAGGCAATGTGTAAAGTATTTGTACCAACACAGACTGTAATATAGTGACAACTCTACAAAATGGACATGACACCAGTTTACAAAAATAGGTAACACTTATATAAATCAAACAAGACCAAAACGACAAAAATCCCACATACACCAGTCAAGATATGAATTTTTGAAAGAATAAGAGTCTGACTCCATACAAAACAATAGAAACATTCATTGTACACATAGTACCTGGTTTGGGTCAAAAATAAAGCTACACGGGCGAAAGTGCGTCGAAAAAGTAAGCGATGTATAAATTCCTTACTCTCAAGTGAGGCTGTGCATCGTTTCTTCTCCGGTCGGGTCGGCAATGCGTCGTTTTTCTCTCCCACAATAGAGCAATGCATCGATTTCCAGACGGGCACCCTGACTTTTGTTGACTTTTGACGCCCAGCGATGATGCATGAGAAATCCAGTTGCACGGTATGGGAAAATTGTGCTGTGTCGGGTTTGCTTTGTTATCAGTAGCCGCAAGCGGGTGTTGCGTTGTTTCTCCAGCCACGATGTGTTGGTCTCCCAGATACGATGCAGGTGGATCGTCAGTTTTATATGCAAAGTGGGTGGCGCGTAATTTTTCAGCTGCGTTGCAGGTGGTGTGTCGAACTTTTCCCCGTACAGTGTTCTGTGCGTGGATTTCAGTCCTTGTTCTGCCAACTTCACCTCTCAAGGGCCCAGGGACTGGATAGGGCACCACTTGGCAGGGCAAGAGTCTCAGCAGAGAGTCCAGGTGCTGAGAGAGTAAGTTTTTGATGGCCCTGTGACTTCAAAACAGGAGGGAATCTCAATCCAAGCCCTTGGAAATGATTCACATACAGGTATATACCACAAAGTCCAGTCCATGTCCTCTCTTAGGGAGAAGCAGCAACTGCATGCCAACCCAGCAAAGCACAGTCAAGGGCAAAGGGGCAGTACTCCTCCTCCAGCTCTTCAGCTCTTCTCCTTGGCTGAGGTTCCTCTTGATTCCAGAAGTGATCTAAAAATCTGGGGTCTCCTTTATGAATGCTGAAGGTCACAGGTAAGCTGGACGAGGAATTCATTAAGGGAATTTGTGCCATTGGGAATGGGAAGAGGAACATGAAATTGGTAAACTCTGTGGAATAGCAGACCAAAGTGCACAATGCAATTTCTATATCAATTTCTTTCGACCTGTTATTTTGCAAAATATGTCTGAGCTTTCTTTGCTTTTACAGTCCTTAATCATTTAATTTTCAACCATAGTTTTCCAATTAACTTTTCAGGCCAATGTTTATGACTGAACATTTTCTTGTAAGAGACATAGTAGAAAAATCAAAGGTCTACAAATCTAACAATAATAGGCAATATTCAGCATAGGAATAATCTTACATTTTTTGTTTTTGTCCAGACGGGCATTTCAGAAAGAGCATACATGCTCAGAAGGATGAAGGGAGTGGAGACTTGCAGACTGCTGAGTTGAACAGTATGAGAGCAGCAAAGAATCATGCAAACACACATTTGGCATTCAAGAGTGGGAAACTTCAAGTAGGCCCCAGGTTTTCATTCCAAGTTTGTGTTTGCCAGCAAACATGCAGATTGTTCAGAGGGACAGTCAACACTAGAATGAGGCAGAATCTATGAGGGATAGAGAACAAAAGAGCCACTGCTGAGCCTCCATGTCAGCTCTGCTACTTCACTCCTCATGTCCATGTTCTACTTGGCCTTTGCCCTTTAACCCAGTTTGTTAACTTTGACTTCCACTCAGGACCTTTAATCAACTCTATCTTGGCGTTAGAACTCCTTGGGAGTTAGACAGTCTTGGATAGGGAGTGGCTTAGCTCAAGAGCCTATTGCACCTTTCTCCTGCCATCTTCCACCACCAGCTGAATAAATTGGGAACCAAATGACACAATGATTTTTGGTAACATAATTGGCACATTGTCTGGATTTAAAACTAATATTTAAATGATGTCATGCTGTTTATGAGAGATTGGGTTGTTGGTTGAATGGTTTATGAGCCCTGTTTAAGCAACAGCCGCAATCCCTTGCACGGTCAACCACAAAAAGTCACAACTTTAACCTGTGCTTAACCCTGGGTAGCTTGGCACAATAAACAGTCAGGCTAAACTTAGAGGCAGAAGCAATGTGTTAAGTATTTATGCAGTACTCAAACAGCAATACAGTGAACACATAAGACAATACAATTTTTAAACCAATTTAGATTATTTGACACCAAAACCATCAAAATTAGTAGAACTTGAATTATGAATTTTTAATGTTTAAGGTTCAAAATAGCAAGTGGACGGTTTTAGAAAATGGCCACCTGGGCACCTTTAGCACCACAACCAAGGGTCCAGGAGTCCATGGAGACCTCTTGGGGGCTCAAGACTCACCCAGGCTGCATCCCGGTGCAGGTCCAAGATGACGGGAGCCTGTTATGTCCCTGTGGCTCTGAACAGGAGAGCAGCTAAACTAGCCCTTGGAGTCACTTCTGAAGTCCTGAGTGCAGGTGAAGATTCAGGGCTGAACAGCAGGGCTGGCCTCTGAAGGTTCAATGTGGGCTCCAGGCAGCAAAGCAGTCCTTCCAGGTACAGCCACAGTCTGGTAGAGTGCACAGCAGGACATAGCAGCAGGCAGTACTCTGAGACTCCTTCCGCAGGTCCAGTAGTGAACTGAACACTAGGTCTGAGAGCTTTATTTTTATACCCTGGTGCCCTGCTCTTAGAACTTTCCAGAAGGGTTCTCCGAAGTTCCAGGAGTTTCCTGCCTCCCCTGCCCTGGCTCCTAGCTGGCTGCACTGACTGTACAGGGTTGTTAAGCCTATTGAGTGGCAGCAGAGCTCACCCCATTGAGGTATAATTAGGGCTGTGCTTACTGCTCCCCTATCAAGTCAGTTAATGGCCTATTCTGGCTCTGCTAATCTCACTATTGTGTGAATGTCAAAGTCGCAACTGTCTGTTACACTCAGTAATGTGACCTAAGGCAGGCTACAGGCAAAGAGGGCAGAGGGCAGGAAAATGCCAACTTTCTAAAAGTGCCATTTTCACACTTGTAATGATAACTCTGACTTTACCATTAAAGACGGTTTATCATTACAAGTTCATAAATAGCAAACATGAGATATCTACCAACTCTGATTTAGAAATTACAGCTTAATATAAATAATAGGGAATCTCCAGTGTTATCCTATGGGAGGGGTAGCTTTACAGTAATGAAAAACTCATTTGGAGTTTCTCACTACTAGGACATATTTATAAACGGAAATGTCCTACCTTTTGATTGCACAGCACTCTGCCCTATGGGCTACCTAGGACCTACTTTAGGGGTGGCATATATGTAATTAATGGTGAGTTCATGACTTGGCAAGGGGTTTTAAATCCCACATTGACATTGCAGTGGGGCGCTGCCTTCAGGCTGCAATGGCCGGCCTGTGACATGTTTTAAGGTGCTTCTTAAGTGGGTGGCACCATATGTGATGTAGACCCACTGGTAGCATTTAATTTACAGGCCATGGATGTATGGTATACCAATCTACAAGGGCCTTGCATGTAGATTAAATATTTCAATCAGATAAATGCCAATCAAACCATGTTTAGGGGAGTGACTGCAAGCACTTACTTCAGCACTGGATAACCACATAATTCAACTATGCCATCTGAATAGCAAACACTAGTGGATTTATGCCTTCAGTTGGAGCCAGATCTGATGCATGGAAACACTAATCCAACATGCATAACATCCATTGTGAGACTTATGGCAGTATTGCACTTCCTGGCCACAGGGTAATTCCAACATACAGTGGTCATATCTGGTGGTATGTCTCAACCTATGTTCAGTCTTGTGTTGAGAGATTTCCTATCAACAATGTTGACACACATTGGCAGCTATATCATGTTCCCCTCTGTGTGAGGATTTAGTCAATGTGAAGGCTGACTTCTATGGCTTGGCCCACTTCCCACATGTGGTGAGGGCCATTGATGGCACACATGTTGCGGTGGTGCCACCGCAGGCCACTGAAGAAGTCTATTTGCAGCAGGAAAAGCTTCCATTCAATCATCGTGCAAGTTGTCTGTTTATCTGATTTCTATATCTCAAATGTCTGTGCCAGTTTCCCTGGATCAGCCCATGATTCCTTTATAATGTGAAAAAGCACTATACCCCAGCTGATGTCACAACTGCAATCAGAGAGAGCCTGGCTGGTTGTTAAGTCACATCTGCCCTGATTGTGTTTGAGCAATGTCAGGTGCTACAATCATGAAGCGAGTGGCTCATTGTTGCACTTATGTCCCATTCATAAACCGGAGACTCAGCATAGTCAAATCATCCTTGGTTATTGCCTCCACGGAGGAATCCAACTATGGCAGGAAAAGTCTGCTTCAATGAGGCCCATGGAAGAAGATGGTGAACAGTGGAATGGGCTTTTGGGCTCCTGAAGGCCAGATTTTGCTATCTGGACAGGACTGGTGGAGCCCTCGTCTACTTACCCGGGAAAGTGTGTTAGATCACTGTGGCATGCTGCATGCTCCACAACATTGCCCTGCAGAGTAATATCCCTTATATCCCAGAGGAGGGGGAGCCTACAGTGCCGCCGGGTGGAAATCCTGAAATGCCAAAAGAAGATGACAGTGGTGAAGAGGAAGGAGTTGACTTGCAACACGATCTCCTTATCATCTTCTTCTCATGAGTGTAAGTATGCCATGTGATGCCATTAGTTTGACTATACAATGTACTGTAGTTGTAAGAATGTGTGGAGTTGATTTTTTTGAAATAGTTAGGGGGCTGATACTCAGCCAAAAGTCAGCCAAAGGCTGTTTGATGAGATAGCTTTTGACACATCCTCACCTTGATGATGTTGGATTGTTTGTGTCAAATTTATTGCAATGTACTTTGTTTTCCAGATGCTTGTTTTGTTCTTTGGTCAGGTAACTTCACAATTACATCTTCATGTGGGCATTTTAGAATTGTGACTTTGACAGGTATGTGATGCTGTTCTGACATATGTAGTGGACATGGATTGTTCCAGGGAATGTAGGTCACATACTTTGGGTGTAGGAGACCTTTGTCAAGATAGCTTACACAGGGATAGGATGGAAGTTTATAAGACTCCATTGGACGTGTTTGTTGTCCTGTGTTGGCCCTGATGCATCATGTGTATCATCATGTTGTCAGAAAATATGTAGTCGTAGGCCACAAGCATGTGCCAGATCACTGACGCATCTTTGTGTCATACAACCAAATGCATGAACACTGGATTATAACGACACTGTGATCAGAAACTATTGTACTGCCATCTGCCTGAGTTTTGCATTATATGATGCTGGATTACTTTGGTGTGGTAGGTGACATGGCTCCAGCTGATGACATTAACTACTTTAATATTGCCTATTCTGCAGGACAGTGGCCCTCATTAAAACCCTGGCTGTCGGTGATAAAGCGTGGTAATACTGCCAACAGCCCGGCGGTAAAAAAAATTGAATTACGACCATGGCGGAAACCGCCAACACAGACAGCCACTTTAACACTCCGACCGCCACGGCGGTAGAAACAAACACCGCGATGGTACCCGGCAACAGACAGGCGGAAGACAATGTACTGCGCACATTATTACAAGGCACCAATCCGCCATCTTTTCCTGGGTGGTACCAATGCCATGAAAAGCACGGTGGAAAGAGTACACAGAAGGGAAACCACTCACCTCTCAACACCCAACGAGAAACCAGGACCCATGGAGCCTGAGTTACAGGTGTTACCAATGTTGGTTTACCTCCTTGTGTACCAGGAACATCAAAGACGGTGGTGACGATGATGGTGAGTACTGCACCTAGGAGATAGGGGAGGGGGAGGAAAAAGAGAGTGACATACACACGCAACACACCCACCCCCCAACCATAACAACATACACACAAACACACACATCCAATTACATCACAGATACACCCCGTCGCCCCCTGGAAGAACACAAGGACCAAAAGAAATGACTTTAACAAGTGTAATAATTGAACAATCAGGTAGCCCAGGATAACTTCAAATCATCAGTATATACAAATATTTACAGCAAGTACACAAGTCCGTACACTGTCCCATTACATGTCCGTGGACCAGTGGTCCCAAAAATCATGGGTGAAGCTCACACATGACACCTGCTGCAAAACGGAGAGAACACTGCAGGGGCATCAGGTTGAAAAAAACACAGGCCCCTCAGGGGGAAGGGGAGGGAGGGCACCTCAGCCGGATGATGGGACGCCACCACTGCTCCTTGAGGGGGCTCCATGCCCACTGCTTGGTCCTGGGGAGTGCAAAGCCACAGTCTCTCAAGTGGGTGGTTTGCCCACTGCTTGGTCCTGGGGAGTGCAAAGCCACAGTCTCTCAAGTCTCTCAAGTGGGTGCTTTGCCCACTGATTGGTCCTGGGGAGTGCAAAGCCACAGTCTCTGAAGTCTCTCAAGTGGGTGTTTTGCCCACTGCTTTATCCTGGGAAGTGCAAAGCCACAGTATCTCAAGTGGGTGGTTTGCCCACTGCTTGGTCCTAGGGAGTGCAAAGCCACAGTCTCTCAAGTCTCTCAAGTGGGTGGTTTGCCCACTGATTGGTCTTAGGGAGTGCAAAGCCACAGTCTCTCAAGTCTCTCAAGTGGGTGCTTTGCCCACTGCTTTATCCTGGGAAGTTCAAAGCCACAGTCTCTCAAGTCTCTCAGGTGGGTGGTTTGCCCACTGATTGATCCTGGTGAGTGCAAAGCCACAGTCTCTCTAGCGGATGCTTTTCTCCACTGGTTCTGGAGGTGGCCTGGTGCCAAGAGTGCTTCATCCTGCTAAGGACTGGGGTAGTGGATGCTGTTCTCCCCTGGTTCTGGAGGGGGCCTGGTGCCTAGAGTGCTTCATCCTGCCAAAGACTGGGATAGTGGATGCTGTTCTCCACTGGTTCTGGAGGGGGCTGGTGCCCAAAGATGTTGCACCAGCGGTGTGGCAGTTCCCATTCCCTCACATCAGTGTCTGAGCCATGAGATTTACCGGTAATAAGTAGCAGGATACTCCATGGAGGCAGAGCCACACTCCTCCTTGCGACAACTAAGGAAGCAAACTGCTGGAAGTGGCAGAGCTGATGGTGGTGCCTCATGTAGTGTGTGCAGGGTCCAGGACGCCTCCTGCAGCCTCAGACACCTGCCCACTGGGGATGCTGCTGATGTCCGCTGTTGTGGCACTGGCTGGGCATGTCGTGGGGCAGGTGGCAGTATCGGTGGCAGTATCGGTGGCAGCGGCGGTGGCAGCAGCGGTGCCTGCGGCGGAGATGCTGCCGGTGGTGCAGGTGTCTGCACCTGTGGAGGGAGACACCAGGCCGTCTCCTGCAGCCTCGGAAGACTGCCGACTGGGGATGATGCTGGTGACTGTAGTTGAGGCAGCTGCCATGCAGGTGGTGGTGCAGATGGCGGTGCAGGTGGCGGTGCAGGTGGCGGTCATTGCAGCGGTGCCCACCACGGTACAGGTTACTGGGCTGTCTTGCGAAAGGGGTGACACCTGTCCCTGAGGCTCCATTTCTGGAGCTGACTTCCCTTTGCTCTTGTGTCTGCTTTGGAAGTCGCTGTTGGGACCTTGGTACTGTCCTCTTTGGTTCTGGAAGAGGCCTTGATAGGTGGTTGATGCGGCTTTTCTCTTCTGCATGCTGGCCCCTTCTTTACCTTGGCAGGTGGCGGAATAGCGTGGTCCTTGGCTTCACTAGGTGGCACACTGGCAGCCCTGATGGGTGCCCCCTTCGATGTTCCTGGACTTGCAGGGACCACACTGGATGAGGATTTGGTGGCTGAGGTGCTGGTCAGGGCTCTAGATAACCTGGCTCTGGGAAAGGACGGGGGGGAGGTGTAGGGAAGAGGTCAATCCTAGCCAGGAAATGTTTCTTAGATATACTGGGATGGGAAGATGGAGGGTGTTTGGGAGCGGAGGAAGAGGTGGCGGTTGTAGGAGGTGTACGTCTGCTGAGTTTGAGTGAAGGTTCATGGGTTGGAGGCTGTTGTGAGGTGGATGGCTGTTGAGTGGGTGTGTGCCGGTGTTTGTTTACTTTGGGAGGAGGGTTTCACAGACACTCTGGGAGAGGACACAGTGGACGGCTGAATGGTAGTGGGGGTGGTAATTGCACATGAGCGGTGTGTGGTGATGGGCGTGCTGGTGATGGAGGTAGTGGCTGAGGATGTAGTACATGCAGGTGTGAGTGGAGACAAGACTGGGAGGGAGGTGGAGGACTTGGAGGAGGGGGACACAGTGGAGGCAATGGATGTCGGTGTGTCTGCATGGGTATGGTGCTTGTGTGAGTGCCTGTGGGATGTGTGGTGCTTATGTGCTTATGTGTGCCTCAGCCACTTTTGTGTATAGATGTGTGTGCATGCTGGTCTGATGGTGTGCTTGGGATAGGCTGAGGTAGAGGGGATTGGGTCTGGGTAGTGAAGGTTGGAGGGGGAGGCTGTACACAGGGACAATGGCTGCCATCAGTGCTGAGGTCAGAGCTTGAAATGTTCTCTGTTGGGTTGCCAAGCCAGAATGAATGCCCTCCAGGTATGCATTTGTTTGCTGCAAATGCCTCTCTACACCCTGGATGGCATTCAAAATGGTTGACTGCCCAACAGTGAGGGATCTCAGGAGGTCAATAGCCTCCTCACTGAGGGCAGCAGGGCTGACTGGGGCAGGGCCTGAGGTGCCTGGGGCAAAGGAGATGCCCACCCTCCTGGGTGAGCAGGCATGGGAAACACTATGAGGGGCTGCTGGGAGGGCGGTACTGGTAGGGGGGGTGGCGGCTGTACCTGTTGTTGCAGTGGGCACAAATGTGCCCGCCACCGCACGGGAGCTCCCATCAGAGGAGAAGTTGCTGTCGCTGGTATCCCATCCTGTCCCCTTCGTGGAGCTCCCCTCACCCTCCATCCCACTGGTGCCTTCAGACTCCGTACATTCACCGTCCTGGGCCATGTGGGTTGCAGCTCCCTCCTGCTCCGGTGCCACTACTCCTCCGCCAGATGATGCTAATGCACACCAGGACAGGGTGACAAAACAAAAAGGGGGGAAAAGACAGAGGAGACACATGGTCAATGCCAGCAACACCACTACCGTTGGCGAACACAACACACAGGGAGCAGCTCTATGCACTAGCCCATGCAATAACAGTTCTTAGGAAAACCACCTGCCCATGGGGGATGATGCCTAACCCCATTTTCTGCACACCTGGAACCCACAGGAGCCTGACTAATCATAGACGGCTACTACCACTATTGGGGTTGGAGTTGCACAGAGCCTGCCTAACAAAGGACCTACCCTAGCAAGTTCGCCCTGGCCTAGGGGAACCCACAGCCCACATCCTCCACCCAGGCACCTCGCAAAGAGCACAGAGTCAGCTGAATGAGACTGTACTGACCCCCTTGCGGCTGCTATGATGCCCTCAAGCGCCCATCCCACTCCAGATATGCCACCGCCAGGATCCGGAACATCAGGGGGGTCATGGTAAGAAGGGCACCCCTTACACGTTGGGAGGCCATCCCCAGCTGGGCCTCCGCTGTCTTCTTGTTTCAGCGGCGCAGGTCCTCCCATCTATTGCGGCAGTGGGTGCTCTGTCTATGATAGACACCCAGGGTCCGCACGTCCTTGGCGATGGTACGCCAAATACCCTTCTTCTGGTGGCCGCTGACCTAGAGGAAAGGTAAAGTAAGGATGGAACTTACTCCCCTGTCCAGTTCTTCTTACTCATTGCCCACCAGTTCCCACCCAAGCCCTGAAACCCATACACTGACCATCCTCACATGCAGACCACAGCCCCCCCAACATGTATCTTCCATCCAGAACACTCCACCCATTTATGTCCCATCCATCATGCTCACAGTGTACTCACCTGCTTGTCTGGAGGACCATAGAGGAGCGTGTACTGGGGGAGGACCCAATCCACCAGTTTGTCCAACTCCTCTGCGGTGAAGGCAGGGGCTCTTTCCCCAGACACTGTACCCATTGTCGCTTCCAGACTCAGGTCACAGCAGCACTTGCAGTGTAGGTCCTCTCCTGTTGAAGGTCAGGTATCAAGTGGGTGAACTGATAGAAAATGGCGGTCACATCCACGGTGGTGCGTTCCGTAACCGCCGGCGTGCATCGTCATTGGCTCCTGGAACCCATAGGGCCCAATTATAACCAATGCTGTACTGTGCGGTTGTCTTCGACGCTGCACAACACCAGCGCAGTTACCTCATTTCCCCTTGTCCCTCCTTACAGGTCAAGCAGCCACCATTTCAGGGGGGCACAGAGCAGGGCACCTAACTGCGTCACAGCACATTTGGGCAGCAATACAGACAGACAGCGCCACACACTGATTAAATCACATTAGTGAAAAACACCCTTGTGCAACCTATGTGGTACATGACCCTCTGCTCACCATTCTCCTCCATAGAGCACATCCGCTGGGGCAGCTGATGAGATGGCATCACCCTCCGGTGTACAGACCCCTGGTGGACCTGCCAACAATGGAAGACATACATATCATTATCACCTACAGACTTGATTGTGCCACAATCCAAGAACTGTGTGCCCACTTGGAGCCAGACCTGATGTCAGCTATCCGCCATCCCACAGGTATACGCCCTCTAGTGCAGGTCCTGTCAGTGCTCCATTTCCTGGCCAGTGGTTCCTTTCAAACAACAGTGGCCATGGCATCAGGGATGTCACAGGCAATGTTCTCTAACATGTTGACCAGAGTGTTGTCTGCCCTGCTGAAACACATGCACAGCTACATCGTTTTCCCCCAGGTGGAGGATTTGCCCACAGTGAAAGGTGACTTCTATGCCCTGAGACATATCCCCAACATCATTGGTGCCATTGATGGTACACATGTGGCATTTGTCCCCTCCCGCAGGAATGAACAGGTGTACAGAAATCGTAAAAGCTACCATTCCATGAATGTGCAGATGGTGTGCTTGGCAGACTAGTACATCTCTCATGTGAATGCCAAGTATCCTGACTCTGTGCATGACGCTTACATTTTGAGGAATAGCAGCATCCCTTATGTGATGAGGCAACTCCAGAGGCACCATGTGTGTAATAGGTGAGCCCAGGGTCCCCACATAGTATGAATAGATTGTCTGGGTATGAGTTACTCCATAAGGGTTGGTGTATGTCTAACAGATATCCCTCTGCATTTGCAGGTGACTCTGGTTACCCCAACCTGTCATGGCTACTGACCCGAGTGAGGAATCCCAGGACAAGGGCAGAGGAACACTACAATGAGGCACATGGGCGAACTAGGAGGATTATAGAGCGGACTTTTGGCCAGATTCCAGTGCCTCCATTTAACAGGTGGCTCCCTATACTACTCACCTAAGAAGATGTGCCAGATAATCGTGGCAGGCTGTATGTTGCACAACCTGGCTTTGCGATGCCAGGTGCCTTTTCTGCAGGAGGATGGGCCTGATGTTGGTCTTGTGGCAGCTGTGGAGCCTGTGGACAGTGAAGAAGAGGAGGCAGAAAAAGACAACCAAAACAACATCATCATGCAGTACTTCCAGTGAGACACAGGTAAGAGACTGGCACTGCTCCTCTCATATCAGAGTACTGTAGGACTTTGTATAAGTCTGCGTTTTTGCCTCTGTGTTTGGACCCTGACAGTTCACTTTGGCTTTCCTTTTCACAGATTTGGGTACCACATTCTGCCTTCTATGTTCACTGCTGCCCAACAACTGAAATACTTTGGTATGTGCAAATGAACATTAACATTGATATTTGTCAAAGAGGTTGTAATAACACATTTGTGAAAGTACAGACTGACTCCAGATTGTTTTGTGATTCAAGGGTGTTTATTTAAGTGCTAATAAGTGGAGGGGGATGTGCAATGGGCTGGGGTGATGATGGAGGAATATCCATGCTAGCGTCCAGTCTATTTGTATCACAGGTGCATTGTCCAAGGGTACATAAGAAGTGGAGCAATGGCAGTGCAAGGTGGTCAGGGTGACATAATGGGACAGATGGGTGACAATCAGGAGAGTCTTATTTCCTGGCAGGGGTCTTGGCAATGTTCTCTGTCTTGTGGCTGGATTGCAGGGACCGTTTGCGGGGTGATTCTCCTTCTGCAGGGGGTGAGGTGCTGGTGGCCTGTTGGTCCTGTGGCTGGACCTCCTGTCCACTAGCGCCGGCGGACGTGGAGGGCTGTTCATCATTTGGGCTGGTGTCAGGGGCCCGGTGGTATGCTACTGTCTCCCTCAGGGTGTTGGCCATATCTGCCAGCACCCCTGCTATGGTGACCAGGGTGGTGTTAATGGACTTCAAGTCCTCCCTGATCCCCATGTACTGTTCCTGCTGCAGCCGCTGGGCCTCCTGAAACTTGGCCAGTACCGCGCCTATGGTCTCCTGGGAATGGTGGTATCCTCCCATGATATTGGAGAGTTCCTCGTGGAGAGTGGGTTCCCTGGGCCTGTCCTCCCCCTGTCACAAAGCAGTCCTCCTGTGTTGTCCTGTGCCTCTGTCCCCTGAACCTTGTGCCCACTGCCACTGACCCCAGGTCCCTGATCGTCATGGGTTAGTGGGGTTGCCTGCGGTCCCTGTAGTGGTGGACACACTGCTGATTGACGTGTCCTGCGGACAGGGGCATGGGCCCGCTGGGTGGGTGCTGTGGTGTTGTTTCCTGAGGGGGGAGGTTCAGTAGTTGTTTGGGACTGTGGCAGGGGAACCGACTGTCCAGAGGTAAGAGGTAAGGCTGGTCATCTTGATCCAGGCGTGCAGAACTGCTGTCGTCACTGTGGGCCTCTTCTGTGGGGGATATGGCTGGCACCTCCTGTCCGGTGACGTTGAGTAGGGGTCCTGTTGGGGTGTAAATGCATAGTTATTGTATCTGTGTGTGCCATCTTGTGCAATGGGTGAGTTTACCTCTACTCCTGTGCTTGCATTGTAGCCTTGGCCCTTGTGTGAGTGGTGACTGTGTGCCCTGGCTAAGTCTCTCTTCTGGACATGCTTTGGTGATGGGTGTCCATGCAGGTCTGTGATGGGTGTTCATGCATTGTTGTGACATGCAGGGCTTGGTATTGGAATGTGTGGGTTGTGATAGTGGGGTATCTGTGTGGTGTTGGGGTGATGGGTGTGAGGGTAGGAGTAGGAGTTTGTGATGGCATGCAGGTAGGGTGGGGGGGATGAAGTAGTTAAGAGTTGACTTACCAGAGTCCAGTCCTCCTGCTACTCCTGCGAGGCCCTCAGGATGCATGATCGCCAATGCTTGCTCCTCCCATGTTGTTATGTTGTTAGTTGTGGGGGAGAAGGTGGGGGTCCACCACCAGTCCTCTGTACTGCTACCCGGTGTCTGGATACCACGGAACGCACCTTCCCCCATAGGTCGTTCCACCTCTTCCTGATGTCATCCCGTGTTCTTGGATGCTGTCCCACAGCATTGAACCTGTCAACAATTCTCCGCCATAGCTCCATCATCCTTGCAATGGATGTCTTCTGCACCTGTGATCCGAATAGCTGTTGCTCTACCCTGATAATTTCCTCCACCATCACCCTGAGCCCCTCCTCAGAAAACCTGGGGTGTCTTTGAGGTGCCATGATGTGGTGTGGGTGATGTGTGAGGTGATGGTTGATGTGATGTGTGGGGTGATGTGTTGGGGTGTGTTTTTTGAGGTGCGTGGATGGTGTATGAGTGATGGAGTTGTGTGCCTCTGGATACTGGTGTTGTCTTTGCTATTCTCTCTCTCTGCCTCCTCAAAAACATTTGTTGTAAGGGGTTGTGGGTAATGTGGGTGGGTGTTTTATAGTGGTGTGAGTGTGTGGGTGTGGTGTGTGTATTTGTGTCAGGTGTGTGTATTTTGAATTGTCCAATTTGGTTGTGTTTTGTAAGTGTGTGTGTATTTTGAGTGTGGCGGTGTTTACCACCAATGGATTACCACGGTTGAAAGACCACCTCGTTGATTCATGGGTCGTGATAGTATGGGCGTATTCCTGTTGGCGTAATGGTGTGGGTTTTGCTATTGCCAGTTTATCACTGACCTTTGGTGTGGTGGAATTGTGTGGGTGTCTGTATTGTGGCAGATTTCTAGATGTGGGTCATAATACCTGTAGCAGATTTCCGACACGGCCACGGTATGTTGGTGGCAGTCAGCACGGCGGTCAGCGGACTTTAACGCCATGGTTGTCACGAGGGCCAAAGTCTGATAAATCCCTTCCTTCCATGGTCTGGAGTTCTGTGCCTGTAAAAATGTTCATTTACTCAGTATGATTCAATCATTTATGATTTGCAGTGTTTCAGACATCTTGACAGACTTTGGGCCAGATGTACGAAGCATTTTTCTAGTCGCAAAGGGGCCGATTTGTGGAATCAGCCTGACTAGAAAAATGCTTTTTGGGATGTACAAAGTCCAATCTGTGATTCGGTAACTTGCTGCCAAATCGCAGTTTGGGTTTTGCAATTCGGTATTAGGAAGGGGCATGTCAAGGGCGTCCCTTCCTAATACCGAATCTAAATGGTATGTATGATTGTTTTGTGACCGCGAATGGGTCGCAAACCAATCACAGTTAGCACCAATTTCAAATTTGTGCTAACCCATTCGCCGAAGGGAAGAGGTCCCCATGGGATGGGCTTAATCTTGTTGACCCAAAGGAAGGGGAAGATTGAGTTGGAAAATTCCTGCTCAGGGTTGTATGAATGTCCCATAGCACCCCTGTTATGGAGGATATATTTGAATTGTGGGTCTTCATTTGTTCATACATGTGCCTATCCACATCCCTCTGAAGCTGCTTGATTTCCTGGAGTTCAGTCAATACCTGGCCCATCACACACTGAGACTCCTGATAGACCCCCAAAATGTGGCTGATAGTGTCTTGGCTGACAGCAGCCCCATTGGCCTTATTCTGCTGGCCAACAGTATCCCTCCCATGCACCCAACCCACACAAGCCTGTGCCCCTGGCACAGGGTGCCCTCTCCACCTTGGTCCTGGACCCTCAGTGTCCGGAGTATCAAGTTGCACCTAAGGATCCAAGCCTGGGGGGCACAAGATGGTGGAAACTGTATTAGACACAGGTTGGGGGTGCATTGTTGACTAAGATGTTAAAGCAACAGGGCTGGGAAGTGACCTTGTGGCCACAGTGATACTCACTGTTGCAGTATGACCAGGTTGCCCAAATGGGCCACGACCTTCCTTCACAGCCACAGGTCCAGGAGTGTTGTCGTCACTGAGGGCTTCATCCAAGGGGGTAGTGGTAGCCTTGTTTGTGGCCTCTGTGTGCACAGTGGCAGCTCAACTTGGAGAACATACATTGTTACAGGTTGGATTGTGACATCTACCTTCAAAGGCTTTGCATTACAGTAAGCAGAGACATTGGACATAGTTAAGTTGTTGCTAATCGTAGTGTGTCAAGTTATCATGGTATTGGGTTATTTGACATGACATATGTAGCATGCCTAAACTATTTGACTTATGCAGCTCATGAGATGTGCAGATCTTTTACACTTTGGAAGATGGACTCAAAATGACATCTTACCACAAGTTAAGCCAACACAGTGGAGAGGCAACATGTGCATTTGACCATTCGGAGGGCTAGTTGAGTGAGAAACAGGTAAACACAGGATTTTGTTGTATATGTGACTAGAGTCATCATGTGCACAGTGCTGTGTCAATGTGTCTGCTGAAAAATGAGGATTCTTGGAATGTGACATGGTGAACAACTTAAGTGGGTGACACGGACTTACTTAACAGGGGAGTGCAATAGGAAGTGAATGGACAAAAGTGTTTGCTGGGTGTTCTCTGGGATGGTAAAAAAAGAGTGCTAATCTATGAAAAATTAAAACAATTGTGGTCGTGGTTTTTTGGCTCCCTGTGGAAATGCAAAGTATTGTAGTCTGTGAAGGGGTGTGTTTTATAGTGTGCCCCTTCCTGCACAAACACAATCCTGTCCACAACGCAGGCACACTTTCACCACGGCTCAAGGGTGCCTGCTTTGGCGCTAAGCAGCACATTGTGTATCAGAACAAGGAAATTACAGGAATGCACTGTATTATGTTACATATGGTGCATTCTTGTCCTTTCACACAGCAGAGCAAGGTGGCTTGCTGCACTGCATGATATATTGATAAATCTGCCCTTAAATCACTGAATGTACGCCAAAACTTTTATGAAGTCAATTAAAAGCACTCCTTCTTTCGGTGGCATGGGTCAACAGATAGCCAAACACCATCTGTTTCTTATTTCCTAAAATAAACAGTCTATTCCTAAATTGCAAACCATATAATTGTATCAAATATTTTTTCAAAATCCTTAAATCAAAGAAGAATGGATTCTGTAACTGAATCTCTTACCAGTATTCATCACACTCCTCAAAGTTAGTATAGACAACGTTTTACTCTCCTTTAACTTGTCCCTACAATATTCCACTGCAGAAGCAATCTATGGATATATATCCATATGTTGTACAACAGGATGGTTGGCTGGATGATCCACAATTTAACAACTTTATATTATGTCTTGTTCCCTTCAATTGGTTGTTTCAGAAAGAGCATATGTGTGAACTGTTTGTGATATGTTATAATATATATTTTAAAACATGTTTATTTTTGTTACATGTTGAAAACATGAATTAATTTTGTTATAAAACAAGAATATGTATTGCATGAATATTTTACACTTTAATTTGATTTTGAATTCGATTTTTTACATAAGCTTCTTCCCCTCTAATGAGTAATTGATAACTTGGCTACCTTTTTGTTTGAGTTCCAACGAGCAGAACCCATAGCTTCAGAGGCGAATGGCTTGGGTCTACACCAGCTGTCTGCATACTACCAGACACTGTGGTTTGAAAACTCTCCAGTGCCATGGTGAGCCATTTATTGTCATCCACCCTCATCACTATCAGACTTTCCAATTGCAAATCCATTGACGCATATAGGGTATGGATTTGATATTTCATACAGTTGTCAAAACTGGATAATCTGGAGTCAATGGAAATTAGGAACTGCTCCATGCTCAAAAGGCCATTTTTCATTGATGCCTGCAGTACGGTTCTTATACTATAGGAAAGCTCGACTCTACCCAACCCTTCAGGCATGGACATTGATCCCTTATTTTACGACTGATGTCATATTGAAGTGTATCATAGAAGAATGGATTAAATGTGCTGGAAAAAAGAGTCTTGCAGAATACAGCATGGGCCACCATGAACTGGCAACAGGAGTTTCACTATGGTTGAATCAAAAGGTGAGTCATGGATAAAAGGGGCAAGGATATCTGGTATGAGATCAAAGACCTGTGACCTGAAAAAACAGAGGAGTTCAAAAAAAAGGAAAGGCGCTGTTAGACTTGTCATCCTTGGCGTGGTCTCCCTCAACTTTTGCCTCTGTTCCCCAGGTTGTTGATGGACTCTGACTTTGCTGTTTATGTCACTCTGGGCACTTTACCACTGCTAACCAGTGCTAAAGTGCAAGTGCTCCTTTACAAAATGTGTATGTGATTGGTTTATCCGTGATTGGCATATTTGATTTACTAGTAAATCCCTAGTAAAGTGCACTAATGGTGTCAGGGCCTGTAAATCAAATGCTACTAGTGGGCCTGCAGCACTGGTTGTGCCACCCACATAAGTAGCTCTGTAATCATGTCTCAAACCTGCCACTGCAGTGTCTGTGTGTGCAGTTTTAACTGTAAATTCGACTTGGCAAGTGTACCCACTTGCCAGGCCTAAACCTTGCCTTTTCTTACATGTAAGACACCCCTAAGGTAGGCCCTAGGTAGCCCCAAGGGCAGGGTGCAGTGTATGGTTAATGTAGGACATATAGTAATGTGTTTTATATGTCCTGACAGTGAAATATTGCTAAATTCGTTTTTCACTGTTGCAAGGCCTGTCCCTCTCATAGGTTAACATGGGGGCTACTTTTAAATCTGATTAAAGTGTAGATTCCCTTTGGGAGCGGATGGACATGTGGAGTTTGGGGTCTCTGAGCTCACAATTTAAAAATACATCTTTTAGTAAAGTTGATTTTAAGATTGTATGTTTGAAAATGCCACTTTTAGAAAGTGAGCATTTTCTTGCTTATACCATTTCTGTGACTCTACCTGTTTGTGGATTCCATGTCAGGGTCAGTTTGACAGTTGGGCTGGTTGCACCTCACACTAGACAGTAAAACAAAGGGAGCTGGGGTGTAGCCTGAATATCCTGATGAGCCATCTGGGCTAGGAGGGAGGGGAGGAGTGGTCACTCGCACCTGAAAGGGCTGTGCCTGCCGTCACACAATGCAGTCTCCAACCCCCTGGTGAGTGTCTGGGGCCTGGCCTGGGCAAGGCAGGATTTCACATTCCAAAGAGACTTTACTTTGAAGTAGGCCTACTTCAAAGGAGAAACTGGGTATAAGAAGGGCACCCGAAAACACAGACTTTAGAACACTTCTGGAAGCAAGAGGAACCTCTGCCTGGAGAAGAGCTGAAGAGCTGAGGAGAAGTGCTTCCCTGCCTGTGACTGTGCTTTGTGGAGCTATCCTGCAGTTGCTGCTTCTGCCAGAGTAAGAGGGCAAAGATTGGACTTTGTGTGCCTTCCATCTTGTGAAGAAATCTCCAAGGGCTTGATTTAGAGCTTGCCTCCTGTTGTTTGAAGTCTCAGGGACAGCTAAGACTTCTCTCTGCCAGCACCTGGAGTCTCTGGAGAGACTCCTGCTCTGACAAGTGGTTCCCTATCCAGTCTCTGGGCCCTTGAAAGGAACGCTGGTGGAAATTCAAGGAAATCGACTTCGGACGACTTCGGACCAACGCCGCTGCTGAATCCGGTGATTCCGCCTGCACCTGACGCCGTGATCTTCACTGGAACGCGACGCTCTTCGCAGGCCAGACGCCACTGCAGCCCCACTGAAGTCCGCGACTCCGTGGAAGTCGCCGCACCACCTCGTGCCGGACGCCGCTCGAAGTGCGCGGATTCAACGTTTTGCACCGACGCCGCGATCCCCGACTTCGTGCATCAACTTGTTTTCACTCTTCACCAAAGATACTTTACTTGGGGGTCTACGCAACTCCGTGTCCAGCACCGCTGGTGTCGGCTTGTTGGGAACAACTCCGTCACGACGCCGTGTTAACACCTCATCGAAGCATTTTTGTTTCTAAGCGCTATTTTTTAGTTTAATCTTTAAAAATTCATAACTTGACTTGTGTATGTCGGATTTTTGTTGTTTTGGTTTTGTGTTGTTTAGATAAATATTTCCTATGTTTCTAAACTGGTATTGTGTAATTTTGTAGTGTTTCAATTAAGTTACTGTGTGTGTTGGTACAAATACTTTACACCTAGCACTCTGAAGTTAAGCCTACTGCTCTGCCAAGCTACCAAGGGGGTAAGCAGGGGTTAGCTGAGGGTGATTCTCTTTTACCCTGACTAGAGTGGGGGTCCTTGCTTGAACAGGGGGTAACCTGACTGTCAACCAAAGACCCCATTTCTAACAGGCACCTTGTGGCAATGTGCCTTGGTTGTTGGGTGGGGGATGGTTGGTGTGATTGCTTCAGTACCTGCCTGTAACAGAGGCATAATATATTCCTTCTGCATTGTATAGCTTATGTAGATGGTGACCTGGAGGACAACAGGATTCTCCCGTAATGCCTTAACTGGTGGAAGGAGCATTTTCATCAGGCAGTTCATGTATTGGTACTGCAAAGAGATTGTGCATATAAGTGAGTATGGTGCACATGGTAGTAGTATTTATAATGATAGATGTCCTTTCACAAGGGACAAATTTCAGTATTTACAAAATAATGATGGTGCACATGGCTTGGCTGTTAACTCAGGGTATATAGGGTCTCATTACGACTTTGGCATTCTTTTGGCAAGACTGCTGCGGAGGCAGTCACCAAATGACCGCCATGTTGGTGGTAATCGGACTGCCATATTATGACCCACACTGTGAAAACTGCCAAAAAACTGCCAAAAGTTTGAAACCACCAGGACACTGGAGGATGGAAAAGAGGCGGTCCCACCACCAGCACCGCCAGCCTGACAAAAATCCACCCATCAGATTAAGAGCCACAAATCACCACAGCGGTTCTTCCATGGTGGAAAACCATTGAAGGTGCGAACTGCAACAGTAACAAATTCATGCAGAAAACCACACCACATTGGATAGTTTCAATTCCCCACACCTGACACATATCCACACACCTACTCACTATATTATATAACACACTCCTACACAACCCACAATACTTTGCATCCAGAACGCCATTCAGATACTCTGAAAAGCCAAAAATATAGATTTAGCTCTTTTACACTATAGGTACACATACACATCTTACTCAGCACACACCCTGCGTCAGCACAATTATCACAATACACACATCACTAATGCACACAACCCGCAACTACAGACTCCAACTCACACCGCAGCACCCACACTGCACCTTTATACTCACAACACCCCCACACACCGTCTACACAACCACTGCCATGTCCCCACAAAAACACACACATTTCACAGATGAAGAGTTGAGGGTCATGGTGGATGAAACTGTCAGGGTAGTGCCACACCTGTTCAGAGTACAGGTCCAACAAACATCCATTGCCAGGAAAATGGAGTTGTGGCAAAGGATAGTCAACATGGTGAATTCTGTAGGCATTCATCCACACACAAGGGACGACAACAGTAAGAGGTGGAACGCCCCACGGGGAAAGTCCATTCCATGACATCCAGGCATCAGATAGCCGTGCAGAAGACAGGCAGTGGGCCCCACCTCCTCTTCCACATTTCACATCATGGGAGGAAAAGGTCGTGGACATATTGCATCCTGAGGGCCTGACAGGAATACCTGGGGGACTGGAGTCTGGTAAGTACCCACAACATTATTGTCACACAATTGACTAGTCGTGCATTTTTCCTCACCACCCAAATCCTCCCTATTTAACTATTTTAGCGACTACACCTCTCACCAACTCACCAACTCACCTAAAGCTTCTCTCTGGCATGCCACCTCTTAACTCAGCCCAACTGCCCTCACAGCCCTTGGAAATGGCCTGATAACTACAGGCTGATCAGAACACTACAACTCCCAGAATGCACTGACCTATTATTGTGAAAACCTGGATTGTGCACATTACATCACATCACATGTAATGCATGTATAACCAAAGTACTGGCTACACCATCTAGATTGTTCTAGTGAGGACCAGTACATGGCAGTGACAGCAATGCAGTGGCATACTCACAATAGAAACAAAAGCAAAACCCAGCTAAGGCTGAGTGACCATTCACAGTGACCACAGATCACAGATCCTGAACCAGAAATAGACAGACCTGGGTTGGAAAGTAAGATGGCAGAGTTGCTGCACATGTACAACATCTAGTTACAGGACAATTTCCCCTGCATACTTATATACTGTGTTTCCACTAGGATACCATGGTGTATTGTGCAGCTTTAATGTGTGACATCTAGAAAGCCTGACTAATCACTAGGTAACAGAGCTGAACTGTCATGTCATATATCAGACATAATCAGATTGTATCTGCACTAAAATCAGTACTCAATTAGTATGACAGCTCTCAACATGGAGTAAGGAAAACAGGTCACAGAGTTGTATGTACAACTAAGATATGCTATGCAGCATCTGTCAATGTCTTTACAGGGAATCTTGTTAACCCACTGTCTGCATCTCAGAAAGAAGCAACCAAATACACATTCTAAACTGAACATTGTGTCTCACTCCCTCCACAGGTAACCACACCATGACACCATGACTGTCAGTCCCCCTCAGAATGAAGGCCCCAGTGAGGATAACATGCTTGGACATCTGGACACTGACGAACAACCTATCCTATCAGGGACACCTAGTCAGTCAACGACTCTCAGCCTCACCCTGCCCACATTAACTCCTCCCAACACTGTTGAATCCACATCACAGGCAACCATTCACCCCAAACCTCTGTCCCAAGGACTGTTCAATCTATTGTATGCCCCATAGTACTGGGACCCAATGTTTCCTGTAAGGCGCGAGCGCGCACGCACCTTTCCTTCCCCCATCGCGCAGGCCCCTTCGGCAAGCACGCACGTTAATAAATAAGCCTTTTAGAGCGATATACGTGCTCCCCTAAGGCAGATAATGCTCATATTTGAATCTGGATTGAAATGAATGAAAACAGCATTTAAATGCCGCGGGGAGTGTTTCAAACATCATTTGGCGTACTTTAGCATACAAGCGAGCAAGTGATATTTATGTTGAAAATTAATGGTTAATGAGCTAGGAAATGCTTCAGAACAGTAGGAAATGTGCTGTTATCAACTCTTCCATCATTGTCATACTTCATAGTTGTTTATATGCATTGTCACTTTCTCAGATCAAATAAGCCTTTTAGAGCGATAGTCGTGCTCTCCTATTGCAGAAAATGCTCATATTTGAATCTGGATTGAAGTCAATGAAAACAGCGTTTAAAGGTCGCGGGGAGTGTTTTAAACATCATTTGGCGTACTTTAGCATACAAGCAAGCAAGTGATATTTATGTTGAAAATTAATGGTTAATGAGCTAGGAAATGCTTCAGAACAGTAGGAAATATGCTGTTATCAACTTTTCCATCATTGTCATACTTCATAGTTGTTTATATGCATTATCACTTTCTCAGATCAAATAAGCCTTTTAGAGCGATAGTCGTGCTCTCCTATTGCAGAAAATGCTCATATTTGAATCTGGATTGAAGTCAATGAAAACAGCGTTTAAAGGCCGCGGGCAATGTTCCTCTGTTTTCTCTAACTGGGGTGTAGGTGGCACTTAACAGGTCATGTCCTTGGGATGTGCAACCAGGTCACAAAACTGCCTTGATGCCCTATTGCATGGAGCAATGATATCCCTTTTTTGCTTTAGTGGTATGGAGAGGCTAATGCCAAAGATCTTGGCTAGTTATGCGCTGCGCGCGCGTGAATGGTCAATTTCTTGGCCCACGTATCCTTGGCTGCAGTGCACAGAGACCGCACACTGAGGCACACGGTGGAAAAAAATTGGAGGGAACATTGCTGGGACCTGAGTCTAACCTTGACACTTTTGACAATGATCGACCTGCAACCACTGAGAGTGGGCACACTGTGCCAGGGGCACAGGTGTGTGGGGGTAGGGTGCCTGGGAGGGATGCTGTGGCCCAGAGGATGGGGCTGAAAAGGGATACAACTGACCAGGAAACCATCTCCCAAGTCTTGGGAGCTTACCAAAGTTCCCAAGACAGGATCGGCCAAATCATCACCATGTTTGGGAAAATCAAAGGCTGCAGAGGGAACATCACCAGGAAGTCTTGCAGCAGTGTCATGCACAAAATTCCCACATGGCTTCCATTGTAGGAGTGCTGAGGGACATCAATGCCATCCTGCTTAGTTTTTCCACACAACATCAGGCCCCTTCCATTAGCAATGCTACATTGCCCCTTCTACATCTGTGGCACCTAGTGGAATGGAGGCCCTGCTAGGGGAAGGCCATGCATTGGACCCCCTTCCCTTTATAGCTGAAGAACCCCCAATTAACATTTACGCCCACCCAGACATCCAGCTGGAGTAGATGCCAAGACCAAACCCACTGCCAGGAAGTGAACCTCTCCTGATTTGTCACCATTGTGTGCCACATACACACCATGTGGGCTGTTCTGAAACTTAACTTCATTTTCCCATGGTACAAGGAAACTGGACTTGTGTAACCAACTGGTGTAGCAGCTACCCTGATGAACACATCAACCATGACTTCACTCATCACTTTTATTTTCATTTATGCACTTTAATTGTAACAGATATTATATTGATATGCACAATTAATCACACTTATATACAGCTACTGTGTATGTGTGTTTTATAATACATGTATAATAGTCATGCTTGCCAACTGTGGTCTGGTCACGCCACCCTGTATCGAACAGCCAGTGTAATGGTCATCAGATGGAGGCTCCCTCAGCAGGAGACACATTACAACAGAAATGTCACAGGACAGATGTCAGAAAGGTTGAAATCAAGGTCAACACAATCGTATAGTGAGTATTCCAATATGCAAATAGAACATGACAGAGAGGACCATCAGGATGTAAGCCATGGTGTCATACAATGCACATACACAGGTTATAGAAGTCATGCTCATGGTAATCTACCTACAAAACAGGGGCACACAGAGAGGTCCTCTATATCCCCAGGTATAGGCTCTTCACATACCCATACCATAGCTGCAAATTCACATATCCCATGGAGCACACAAAGACCATGACAGAGAAACGCAGTACTGAAAACATACTCTAACCTTGGCCCTATACCTGTGGAATTGTCACTCACTGATGTCAGTATACAGTTACATGCACCTTTTACAGCAAAGTTACAACACAAACACAGCTATGTCCCATGGCCATCACAAAATACTCCATCCATAGTGAAGCGAGAAGCTATGAACCAACCTTCACACGTGTCAGAAACTTCACCTGACATGTTACACACCATTTTACATCGTCCTCAACCCCACAGGTAAAAGACAAGGACTAAGCATTTGCTCCCCCACTTTTATGAAGGATAAACTATCAAGGTACCACCCCACAGAAACTAATCTCATTTTACCAGGTATCCGTCAGGTACCACTCTCATGTCTGTCAGCAATTACTATTGGCTAATGACACAGAATTCCTCAAGACTACATGGGGGAGCCAAACAGGATCAAGAAAAATCAGTGAGTGGAAGGAAAAGAGGATAGAAACCTGCATGAAGCATATCCCAAATTTGAGAAGCCTTCACCAGAGATTATATTAGCACCTGCTGTAACAATACGTGAACAAGCAGAACTTTCTGTCCTGTACATATTACAATCTATCAGTCCGCATCCACAACTCACACATAGGCATTGGAGCTCATTACACCCCCACTGATGAAGCAAGAAAGGAGGTATAATGGAAGCCATCTACTTTAAGTTGTGTACATTCATCACAATAAAAGAACCACTTCACATACCTGTATGTCAATTGAAGTACTGATTGATGAGATCTGGCCTAGAGTCATCTGCTCCATCTTCCTCTGGCTCTTCATCACTCGCCATATCAGCATTTCCAGGGACTGGTCCAGCTGCCTCCCCCTCTCCTGCTATCAATGGTATCTAACGTCTTAGGGCTAGATTGTGGAGCATGCATCAGAAAATAATTATTTGGCATACCTTGTGGGACGAGTAGAGGAGTGCTCCTTTAGATAGGTCCAGGCACCTAAATCTTCCCTTTGCTCTATTACACGCCTTGTGCTCCTCTGGGCCTCAGTATAACAGAGTTCCCCTGGCATGGTTGAGTACCTCACTGGTGTCAATAGCCAAGGACGGTTTGGATAGCCTGAGTCACCTGTGAACACAAGGGTTGAACAACACAAAATGTATGTCGGACTTGCTATATTGTGATGACAGGAGACATAACTCACAAACACACACTGCAATGGAAACTTACCAACCAGCCAGGCCCTCTCTGTGTGGAGTCGTGCCATTAGCTGTGTTCATTGGCACTGGGAGGGACCAAGGCTACATGGGTGCCATCAGTGGTTCCTACCACATGAGGAATGTGTCCCATCTCATTAAAATCTGCCTTCACATAAGCCAAATCCGCACAGTGGGAAAACCTGATGTAGCTGTCCAGGTCCCTCAACAATTAACACAGTACATCCTTCAAAACCAGACTGAGCGTGGACTGAGAGATCCCTGCTATTAAAGCCACTTTATTCTGAAAGGGGCGTGTGGCCAGGAAGCGTAGCGCTGACAAGATTTGATTGATGGGATGTATGCCATAGGGATTGCAAATGGCAGGCATCAGATCTGGCTCCACAGTACACTGGTGGTTGTCTCACTCTTCTCATGGCAGGATAACTATGTGAAGACAAGTGAAAAATCTATGAGTATTGCAGTTTGCAGACATGCATGCAAACTTTGCTTATTTCCTCACACCTAACATCTGTAAAGAACACCTAGCATATGTGACATGTACAATACAGCCCATAGATATGCACTGATTTCCCCCTCATTGGTGCACATTGTCACCTATGACAATAGGATTGTACATATGATACTACTGTTAGAATATATGTATGTGTAAGACTTAGCTGTCCTGCACTAATCATACATATGTTTTGGAATCAATTTGTATCTTTCTGTGGATTAAGAACCTCTGAGTAGCTGTACATAGATATCACCATATTAACTCACTCTACACAATTTTTACTTCACATTTGCCCAATATGTTACACAAAATGATGATACTACATACAGATATACAGCACTTTAGGGAAGTAAGTGAATGACACAGATTAGTAAACGCTTCCATCTATGAAATGTGCCCAAAATGGCAGGCGCCTTACCCACTGTACTGGACAGGTGGAAATGGAAGTCGCAACTGCTGTGTAACTTGCCATTCGAAAACATTGCTGCCTTTGGCAGCCTTGGGCCAATGGCGATGTCTGCCAGCGGTGACGGTCATGTACGTGGCCGCCGTGACTGCCATCTTCAGCACTATTGCTCACTTAGCTCCTGACACTGATACCTGCAAGACCTTCACGATGTGAGCTGATTTGTACTGCCTCTGGGAGCCATCATGCCATGTCCTGCAGGAGATAGGACCCCTGCATTCACCCCTAAAGAGCTTGAGAGGCTACTGGAAAAAGTACTAACCTTGTATGGACAGCTATATGGAGCACCAGAAGAGCAGGTGAGTCCACTGTCCTAGCTATGTGTGATAGGTTTTCTGTGTGATGTTGCACACAGAAGTACAGACTGACTCCATGTACTTACGTCTGGTAGTTAGGTGTTAGCTGTCACACTTTAGCAGCTGTGATGCTATAGTAGGTGCTACCTGTATGTTAACTACTGGGAATGCGTAGTACACACGCTGCCTGACTAAAAGATGGAGATCTGGCCTAGGGTTGTGCCTGTGGATGTTTAGATCACCTGTGTCAAGCAATATCTATGACTGCATGTGGAGATGCACATTTGACAGTGCCACATGTGTGACTCTACCCAGCATATCTATATTTGTAAGCTGCTGTACCATCCTACACATCTAGTATTTCCAGGTCCATTCATCAGAATACATAATAATATAGCTCCAAGGTGTCAGACCACTCCCACCTGTAAAGATCAGCAGTGTGTGCTACATATGGCCCTGAAATCTTTGGTACAAGGCCTAGTTACCTTGTGTTCTGGTGCAGGTATTGATTCCATGTGAGGCTGGCATCTCATTCAGTCAATAGGTATGGCCAGTATTGGACTGTTAATATGGGTTTGTGGAGGTGTCCCCATTGTCCCTTCATATTCATACTATGGGGTATGTGAAGGTTGTAACAAAAGGACATCCAATTATGGGTGCCCTTACATGCATTTCCATGCCATTTACATGTGAGCAAATCACTTTTATTCCAATTACTTTGTTGTAAAGGAGGTAAGTGGCTAGGCTGTCCTACCCTTTGACAATGTGCAATGGCCATGCTATATGTTTAAATGCCCTACCAATAAGAGTGCAACACATGGTATTAGCTGGCTACATCATGTCTGAATGGTTACTTGGGGGCAGATCCTATAGAGTGGGACAACCCTTAGCCTAGCTGATGTGGGCAGTTTGGAAAGGAATTGGTATTGACTCACCTCATATTTCAAGATGACGTGGTTTAGCTCTACTACTCTTTCTCATACAGGCGTTGTTGTGGGATATCTTGTCAGTGCAATGGCAGTCATGTAGGTCCATGTGTATATCACCTGTACATGTCTTTTCAGTGGGATGTGTGTGTTGTCTGGATTTAGGTACTGGAAGTCACATGTCAGGAATGGTTTGAGTGGTGTTGGTGTACTCATGTTATAATGTTGTGGCTCTGTATCTGCAAGTCAGGTGGAATGTAATGTGCACTTCTATGAATTAGTAGGTTGTTCTTTGTTTAGTAGTTGTAACTATGCTCTCTGTGATTGTCAGTGGATGTCTCATGTGTGATATATGGGCCACTGAAGCTGTACATGCATTTATGGTGTGATTTGGAATATCTGTGAATTATGACTGCAGCTATTCCTTTAGGAGTTGGTACATTTAGTGACATAGAGGTCTCCAGACATGGAATATAAAAATGTGATGGCAACTGTATGGGACTGCCACATATTGGTGGTCATTACAACCCTGGCGGTCGGTGTTAAAGCGGCGGTAAGACCGCCAACAGGCCGGCGGGAAAGAAAATGGAATTACGATTGTGTGCGGAAACCGCCAACAAAGACAGCCACTTTAACACTCCGACCGCCACGGCAGTACAAACAAACAGCTTGGCGGTCACCGCCAACAGACAGGCGGAGGACAATGTACCACCCACAGTATCACAACCTACAAAGCCGCCACCTTTTCTGGGGCGGATTCACGGCGGACAAAAACACGGCAGAAACAGGACTCCGAAGGGAAAACGCTCACCTCTACACACCCCACGAGGAATCCAGACGCCATGGAACCCGAACTCCACATCCTGCCAGCCCTTATCTTCTTGCTCCTCTACCAGGAGCACGAACGCCGGCGGCGAAGACCACGGTGAGTACTGCACCTACGACACAGCAGAGGGGGGAGGGAAAAAACAGGGACACACACACGCAACACTCCCACCCCCACCATCACCCACGACAACACACACACTAATACAGCATGATACATTACAGTTACAACCCCCAACCCCCCCCCGGGAAGAATGCAAGGACAAAAGGAAAGGAGTGTAACCATTGTAACATATTAAAATCCAGTACGCAAAAAAAAATATATACACTATAAACAAATATATACACCAAGAATAGTAGTCCATTTAGTGCTCCATTGAAGTCCGTGGAACACTGGGCCCACACGGTATGGGCGAGGCCCACACTCAGTCCCCGAAATGACGGAGAGAACACTGCAGGGACATCAGATAGCAATAAAACAGTCACCTCAGGGTGAAGGGAAAAGGGGGGCACCTCAGCCGGTTGAGTGCACGACGCCAAATCCTCGAAGGGGGCCACATGCCCACTGTTCAATCCCGGGGAGTGCAAAGCCACAGTCTCTCAAGTCTCTACAGTGGGTGGGTTGCCCACTGTTCCATCCTGGGGAGTGCAAAGCCACAGTCTCTCAAGTCTCTACAGTGGGTGGGTTGCACACTGTTCCATCCTGGGGAGTGCAAAGCCACAGTCTCTCAAGTCTCTCCAGTGGGTGGTTTGCCCACTGCTTTATCCTGGGGAGTGCAAAGCCACAGTCTCTCAACTGGATAACAGTCTCCACTGGTTGTGGAGGGGGCTTTGTGCCCAGAGTGCTTCATCCTGCCAAGGACTGAGGTAGTGGATGTGAATCTCCACTGGTTCTGGAGGGGGCTTTGTGACCAGAGTGCTTCATCCTGTGGACTGAGGTAGTGGATGTCTTTCTCCACTGGTTCTGGAGGGGGCTTTGTGACCAGAGTGCTTAATCCTGCCAAGGACTGAGGTAGTGGATGTCTTTCTCCATTGGTTCTGGAGGGGGCATTGTGCCCAGAGTGCTTCATCCTGCCAAGGACTGAGGTAGTGGATGTCTTTCTCCACTGGTTCTGGAGGGGCCTTTGTGCCCAGAGTGCTTCATCCTGCCAAGGACTGAGGTAGTGGATGTGAATCTCCACTGGTTCTGAAGGGGGCCTTGTGCCCAGAGTGCTTCATCCTGCCATGGACTGAGGTAGTGGAGGTGAATCTCCACTGGTTCTGGAGGGGGCTTTGTGCCCAGAGTGCTTCATCCTGCCATGGACTGAGGTAGTGGATGTCAATCACCACTGGTTCTGTAGGGGGCCTTGTGCCCAGAGTACTTCATCCTGCCAAGGACTGAGGTAGTGGATATGAATCTCCACTGGTTCTGGAGGGGGCCTTGTGCCCAGAGTGCTTCATCCTGCCAAGGACTGAGGTAGTGGATGTCTTTCTCCACTGGTTCTGGAGGGGGCTTTGTGCCCAGAGTGCTTCATCCTGCCAAGGACTGAGGTAGTGGATGTCTTTCTCCACTGGTTATGGAGGGGGCTTTGTGCCCAGAGTGCTTCATCCTGCTCGTGACGGACTCAGTAGCGTCGGTGCCCTTGGCGCTCATGGACCAGCGGTGCTTGTGGCGGCGGTGCCCTGTTCAGCAGTGCTTGTTGCGGCGGTGCCCTGTTCAGTGGTGCATGTTGCGGCTGTGCCCTCTTCAGCGGTGCTTGTGGCGGCGGTGCCCTGTTCAGCGATGCTTGTGGCGGAGGGGTCCTATGCAGTGACTCAGCTGCTGGCGGTCCTGCCTGGCCCAGCAGGGCTGCTGCTGGCAGTCCTGTCTGGCCCAGCGGGGCTGGTGCTGGCGGTCCTGTCAGACCCAGCGGGGCTGGTGCTGGTGGTCCTGTCTGGCCCAGCGGGGCTGGCACTCCTGTCCTGGGCAGCAGGGCTGGTGCTGGCGGTCCTGTCCTGGGCAGCAGGGCTGGTGCTGGCCTCCTGGGCAGCGGGGATGATGGCGGTGGCCTCCTGGGCAGCGGGGATGATGGTGGTGGTGGGATGATGGCGTGGCCTCCTGGGCAGCGGGGATGATGGCGGTGGCCTCGTGGGCAGCAGGGCTGGTGCTGGCGGTGGCCTCCTGGGCAGCGGGGATGATGGCAGTCTTCTCCACCGCACTACTCTTCCCAGACTTGCTGACTTGCTTGTGGCCCTTCCCCACCTTGGAAGGTGTCGCAGATGACTCAACACTCCCACCTGTACCCCTGGGAGCGGCTTTGGTGGCTGGAGTCTTCCCCCTCTCCCACCGGGCACTGGCCAACTTTTGATGCTTGACAGGTGGGGGACTGTCCGTGCTGTGGCTCCGTGCCACGTTGGCTGCCCTGGTGGCCGGTGCACTCCAGATTCCGATGACTACAGGCACCACTGGTCACAGAGATGTTGTGGCTGAGGTACTAGGTTGGGATCTGGAGAATCGGGCCCTTGGAGACGGACGGGGTGGGGGAGGTGAGGAAAAGAGGTCAAGGTTAGACAGAAAAGTTTCTTGGGAACACTGGGACGGGTAGCTGGAGGGGGTTTGGGAGTGGAGGAAGAAGTTGTGGTTGTAGGAGGTGTTCGTTTGGTGACTTTAGGTGAAGGTGCATGCGGTGGAGGCTGTCGTGAGGTGGATGGCTGTTGGGTGGGTGTGTGCTTGCGTTTGTGTATCTTGGGAGGTGGCGTCACAGACACACTGGGAGAGGACACAGGGGATGTGTGAATGGCAGTGGGGTGGTGACTGCACGTGAGCGGGGTGTGGTGGTGTGTTTGCTGGTGATGGAAGTAGTGGCTGTAGATGTAGTGCATGCAGGTGTGAGTGGAGACGAGACTGGGAGGGAGGAGGGAGACGAGGAGGAGGGGGGCACAGTGAAGGCAGTGGATGTTGGTGTGTCTGCATGTGTGTGATGCTTGCGTGGTGCCTATGTTTGCCTGAGCTTCCCTTGTGTGTTGATGTGTGTGCATGCTGGTCTGAAGGTGTTCTTGGGATAGGCTGAGGTAGAGGGGATTGGGTCTGGGTGGAGGAAGTTGGAGGGGGGAGGCTAGAGACAGGGACAATGGCTGCCATCAGTGCTGAGGCCAGAGTCTGAAAAGTTCGCTGAAGGGCCGCCTGACCAGAATGAATGCCCTCCAGGAATGCATTTGGTTGTTGCAACTGCCTCTCTACACCCTGGATGGCATTTCAAAATGGTAGACTGCCCAACAGTGAGGGACCTGAGGAGGTCAATGGCCTCCTCACTGAGGGCAGCAGGGGTGACTGGGGCAGGGCCTGAGGTGCCTGGGGTGAAGGTGATGCCCACCCTCCTGGGTGAGCGGGCACGGGGCAAAGGCTGAGGGGCTGCTGGGAGGGTGGTGCAGGTAGGGGGGGTGGTGGCTGTAGCTGTAGATGCGGTGGGCACAGATGTTGCTGCCACCACAAGGGAGCTCCCATCAAAGGATGAGTCTGTGTCACTGGTGTCAGCTCCTGTGCCCGCCGTGGAGCTCCCCTCGCCCTCCGTCCCACTGGTGAACTCCGAGTCCGTCATGGTGCGACGGGCACCCCTCCCACGTTGGGAAGCCATCTCCAGCTGGGCCTCCGCCGTCTTTTTGCTCCAGCAGCGAATGTCCTCCCATCTTTTCCGGCAGTGGGTGCTCCGTCTGTGGTGGACCCCCAGGGTCCGGACTTCCTTGGCGATGGCACACCAAATATCCTTTTTCTGGTGGGCGCTGACCTCCAGGAATTGTACAGGGGGAAAAGAAAAGTTATTACCAACTGCACCGTTACAGTCATTGGCCCCCATCCCTACCCTTGCCATGTGGCAAATGCACTCACCGTTGTTTCATGCACGCCTCAATCTCCCCCCCCCCCATCTTTCATCCACCCCACTCCACACAGGCATGGCCCATACAGAATGCTCCCAGTGTACTTACCTGTTTGTCTGGAGGACCGTAGAGTAGCGTGTACGGGGGGAGGACCCCATCCACAAGTTTCTCCAACTCCTCTGATGTGAAGGCAGGGGCCCTTTCCCCAGACATACAAGCTATTGTCTCTTCCAGACCAAGGTCACAGCAGCACTTGCTGTGTAGGTCCTCTCCTGTCGAAGATCAGGTATCGAGTGATTGAACAGATAGAAAATGGCGGTCACGTCCGCAGCAGTGCGTACCGTCAACGCCGGCCTACATCCTCATTGGCTCCTGGGACCCATAGGGTCCAATGTCAACCATTACAGAATTGTGCCGCGGTCATCGACTGCCTACAGCGACGGTGTACAACACCAGCGCAGTCACCTCACATCCCATTGTCCCACTTTAGAGGTTAGGCAGCCGCCATTTCAGGGGCCCACATGGCTTAATTTTTAACTGCGTCACACATACCTAGGCCTTGCCTCAACAATCATACAGGCCAAATTTTGGATTTTGATTCGTGTTCTGTGTGTGCTGTGGGTACGTACCTCTGAGTTGGTTGACTCTGTGCTCGCTGTTGTCCTTCATGGGCACCATCCGCTGGGACATGTGAGGAGATGGCAGCATCCTCCGGTGTACAGACCGCAGGTGGACCTGTCGACAATGGAGAAAAGACATGTGATCATCACCTACAGGCTTGCTCGTGCCACAATCCTGGAACTGTGTGCCCAGTTGGAGTCAGACCTGATTTCAGCTATCCGCCATCCCACAGGAATCCCCCCTCAAGTGCAGGTGCTGTCAGTACTCCATTTCCTTGCAAGTGGGTCATTTCAAACAACAGTGGCCATAGCATCAGGGATGTCCCAGCCTATGTTTTCCAACGTGTTGTCCAGAGTGTTGTCTGTCCTGCTGAAACACATGCGGAGCTACATCGTTTTCCCTCAGGTGGAGGATTTGCCTACAGTGAAAGGTGACTTCTATGCCCTGGGACATATCCCCAACATCATAGGTGCCATTGATGGGACACATGTGGCATTGGTACCTCCCCCGCAGGAGTGAACAGGTGTACAGAAACCAGAAGAGTTCTCATTCCATGAATGTGCAGATGGAGTGTTTGGCAGACCAGTACATCTCCCATGTGAATGCCAAATTCCCTGGATCAGTGCATGACACTTACATCCTGGGGAATAGCAGCATCCCTTATGTGATGGGACAACTCCAGAGGCACTGTGTGCGGCTATTAGGTGAGCACCTGGAAGCAAGTCAGTGGGAATGGTTGTCAGGGTCTGGGGATATCCCTACAGGTTAGTGTGTGTCTAACAGTTGTCCCTCGCCATTTGCAGGTGACTCTGGTTATCCCAACCTGTCATGGCTACTGACCCCAGTGAGGAATCCCAGGACAAGGGCAGAGGAATGCTACAATGAGGCCCATGGGCGAGCTCAGCGGATTATAGAGCGGACCTTCGGGCTCCTGAAGGCCAGGTTCAGGTGCCTCCATATGACAGGTGGATCCCTATTCTACTCACCAAAGAAGGTGTGCCAGATCATCGTGGCTTGCTGTATGCTTCACAACTTAGCTTTGCAATGACAGGTGCCTTTTGTGCAGGAGGATGGTCCCGATGGCGGTGTTGTTGCAGCTGTGGAGCCTGTGGACAGTGAATACGTTGAAGCAGAAGAAGAGGACATCGACAACAGGAACTCTGTGATCCTGCAATATTTTCAGTGAGACACAGGTAAGAATACAAACCTGCCTACTACAGGTTCTTTAACACTACTACCTCTCTACTGTCTGTCATTTTCACCCATTGTATGGTCACTGAGTTGTCACTTTCCCTTACGATTTCACAGATGTGGGTCCCACTGTGTTACATCTGCTGTGTTTCCTCATGGACTGTGTGACATAGGTATGTTGACATTACATTTCAAAGAGCATTTCGACACTGTAATTGCTAATACACTATTTCGAAATCACAGACTGACTCCAGATTGTTTTGTGCTTCAAGGGTGTTTATTTAAGTGCTCAGTATTGGAGGGGGTTGTAAAATGGTGAGGGGTGATGGTGGAGTATTTTCCATGGCAGAGTCCAGTCTATTAGTCTCACAGGTGCATTGCCACATGGGCATAGGAAGTGGAGCTGGGGCAGTTTGAGGATGGACAGGGTGACAAAGTGGGACAGAAGGATGACATTCAGGGTGGTCTCATTTCTTGTTGGGGGTCTTGGCATCGTTCTCTGTCTTTGTCCTGGATCTCAGGGACCGTTTGCGGGGTAGTTCTCCCTCTGCAGGGGGTGGGTGCTGGTGTGGTGGTCCAGTGGCGGGGCGTCCTGTCCACTAGCGTCGGTGGAGGTGGTGGGCAGTTCATCATCCAGGCTAGCGTCAGGGGCCCCTTGTTGTGGCACAGTGTCCCTCCTGGTGTTGAGTACTTCCTTCAGCACCCCTACGATGGTGCGCAGGGTGGAATTGATGGATCTGAGTTCCTCCCTGAAGCCCAAATACTGTTCCTCCTTCAGCCGCTGGGTCTCCTGAAACTTGGCCAGTACCGTTGCCATTGTCTCCTGGGAATGATGGTATGATGGTGGTTTAGGGGGGTGTATGGGTATGAGCAGTGGCCATGCATTGGTGATGGGTGTCCATGCTTGTTGTTGCATGCAGGGCTTGGTGTTGGGATGTGTGGTTTTTGATATTGGGACATTTGTGAGGAGTTGGAGTGATGGGGGTGAGGGTGAGGGTGAGGGTGGGGGTATGTGATAGCATGCAAGTAGGGTGGGGGATGTAATAGTTAAGATTTGACTTACCAGAGTCCATTCCTCCATCTACTCCTGCGAGGCCCTCAGGATGCAGAATCGCCAAGACTTGTTCCTCCCATGTTGTTAGTTGTGGGGGAGAAGGTGGGGGTCTGCCGCCAGTCCGCTGAACCGCGAGGTGGTGTCTTGAGACCACAGAACGCACCTTCACCCATAGGTCGTTCCACCTCTTCCTGATGTCATCCCTATTTCTTGGGTGCTGTCCCACTGCGTTGACCCTTTCCACCATTCTTCGCCATAGCTCCATCTTCCTAGCTATGGAGGTGTGCTGCACCTGTGATCCAAATAGCTGTGGCTCTACCCAGACGATTTCCTCCACCATGACCCTGAGCTCCTCCTCAGAGAACCTGGTGTGTCTTTGCCGTGCCATCAGGTGGTGTGGGTGATGTGTGGGTTTTTGTGTGTAGTGATAAGTGGGGTGATATGTAGTGGTGTGTTGTGTGAGGTGCGTGGAAGTTCTGTGGGTGATGGTATTGTGTGCCTGTGGATGCTTGGTAGTTATTTGTGGTGTCTCTCTCTGGCCTTCTCTCAGTAATTTTTGTTGTATGGTTTGTGGGTGATGTCGGTGTGTGTTTTATATTGTAATGGGTGTGTGGGAGTGGTGTGTGTATGTGTATCAGGTGTGTGTCCAATGTGGCTCTGTTTTGTAAGAGTGTGTGTATTTTGAGCGCGGCTGTGTGTACCGCGAATGGAATATCGCGGTTGAAAGACCGCCACATGGATTCGTGGGTCATGATAGTGTGGGCGTATTTCTGTTGGCGTGACGGTGGAGGTTTTATTTTTGCCAGTTTATCACTGACCTTTGGTGTGGCGGACTTGTGTGGGTGTCTGAATTTTGGCAGATTTCGAGCTGTGGGTCATAATAGCTGTGGCGGATTTCCACGGCCGCGGCGGTGTGTTGGCGGTCTTCTGCACTGCGGTAAGCGACTTTTACCGCCAATGTTGTAATGACCGCCATTGTCTCTTCATCAGAGATTGTTGACATTGTGTCATAAATGTACAGAGGGATCAGCTAGGCATGTGATTTGAATGACAGGTGCTGTGTTGTTTGTGAGGAGAATTGTCTTTACTTGCATGGAACATGACTTATGGTCATATACTAGTCAGGTGTAGATTGGGAATAGGCATGATAGGGTGTTAACAGTCAACTGCATTTCCTTAAAGTGTTAAGATTATGGAAAGTTATGAGCTGGATTAGGGCGATATATCAGTTTTAGCCAGGGCATGATGAGCAGGTGATTTGAAGAAATGCTCCAGTTATGCTCCCTTACACGGATTATGAAATCAGTGAGAGAGATGACACATGGGATAGATAGAAGTAACATGTTTTGACATGATGTAGGATCTGTGGGTTTCAATATGGGATTACCTTGCCAGGAGATGTGTACCTACAGTTTTGCATGTTGTTATGTGTGTATGTGAAGATTGTGATGACCCTCTCTCTCCCTCTCTAGCTCTTCCTCCCTCTCTCTCTGTTTGTGTGCATCAGCATTGGCAGGCTAAGGAGACGGGGCACATGTGAGTGGGGTTGCTGCTAGCCACAGGACCCAGAGTGGTGATACCACCGACAGCAAGGGACCTAGTGGCCCGGAGAGCGAGGGGAGTGCCATGGGGAGACTGGATCCAGCACATCATCATCGGAATTCTACTCCAATGAACACTCCCTGGTGGTGTCGGACCCATCTGGGACCACCCCAGGGCTGTCATTGTCTGAAACCCTCCTTTATACCACCATCCTCTCTGTAGCTTATCACCCAGTTGTCCGTGCCTGCTCACCCAAGAAAGTGGGTGTCTCCTTTGCCGCAGGCATCTCCCCCCCTGCTCTTGTCAGCCCTGCTGCCCTCAATGAGTGATTGCCATCCAGTGACTGGCAACTCAGAGCCAACAGAGTAATGCGTTCCTGGAGGGCATTCACAGTGCACTGGCTGGCCTACTGAGATCCTTTTAGGCTCTGGCTTCCACACTGACAGCAGCCAGTCACCCTTTGTCTTCTGTCTCCCCTCCACCTTCCTCTTCCCAATCCCAAACCCTTGTTCCCTGACCCAGCCACAGCACACAAACACACAGGCATGCATCCAACTCATCATCCAAGGATAGCGCTGGCAAACACATGCACCATAAGACCCACCACTGGCATGCACATAAGCAACATCCCCATGGAGACACATCAACAGTCACCACCTGTCCTGACACCCCCATCACGCCAGCATCACAGACACAACATATGACACACCTGAAGTTACCATACCAACATTCACCGATACAGCCACAATACCTATCTTACCAACAATTAGCACAATAGTAGACCCTCAGACATCCACCCCACTCACCACATCCGCAGTCACCACGGATAAGCCTACATGCAGCACATGTAGCACATCCGCCATACCTGCAGTCACCACACAAACAGACAGTCACCCACCTACCACTGCATCGCCAAGCACCTCTCCCCTCTTCCCAAGACACATAAACGCAACAGACACCCGGCACACACAAGCATACCTTGCACACACATGAACTTAAAACATCCACCAAAACACCTCAGACAACCACTCCCTCTCCCTCCACACTCAAACCCTTTTGCCATGACCGTCCCTGTGTGTTAATAAAACATTTCCTCTCTTAGTTGAACCACTTCACCACTCCTCTCCCACCCCCTGTGACCCCAAAACTCTGTGTGCCTCCCCAGTCCAGCCCTTCCACATACACTACCTCCCCTGCCCCTCGCAAGTACCCAAGTCCCTCCCCCACCAAGAAGTCCACCACTCTCAAGAGTTCCCAACACTCCACTAAGCCTTGACCTAAGTCCCCCCTCCCAAACCCAAACATCCCCCTCCCAACACTGAGCCTAAAACCCCATCTGCCCACCAATCCCGGAGCTGCTTGCTGACCACTTGATCCCCCTACCTGTGGACGTTACATGGCAGTCAGGAGTCAAGGTAGGGGCACATTCAAGACCATTATGTGCAAGTTGCACCTGTCGATTTTGGATTGGCTATGACCTTCATCTATGTTTGTGTGTGTGTGTATATATATATATATATATATATATATATATATATAAATCCTTATGTTTCCTCCTATGGAAAAAACGTCTCTGTCACTCGATGTTGTCCTAAATAATCAATTTATTTCCGCAAATCCATATATCACCCAACGCGTTTCGGGAGTCAAAGCTCCCTTGCTCCCTTGATCACGAGTAATTTTAGTCCATACTTCCACTGCTATATGTTCCCTTCACCATTTCACAAATACAAATGACGGTCTAAAACCTCATATCCAATACAGCGGCCATCTTTAAACATGTTTACTATTACCTTTAAACCTTTCATTCTATAATACCTTTATTCTACGATTTTCAAAAATATATATATCCCATATACTCAGCTCTTTCAGTCAGTCTACTTTATCACTATCTCAAAAGACTGATAATCATCAAAATATTGATATTTTTCAATCATTTTGATCTTAGCAAAGCCGAATTTCCACTATTATCAAACAATTCCAAAATATTACCAAATATTGTCTCTATTTTCTCGACGGCTCACTGTCCCCATTTCAAATTATATTAAATCCTTTTATATCTACCCATGAATGTCAAATTCATTTATCAAATTTCACATTCATATAGCATTACCGTCTATTTTTCAAACCTACTATTTAGTACTTATTGGCTTTACCCAAGTGGGCATAAACCTATAATTTTATTATTGTTATTATTTCATCCTTGCTTTATCTCTTTAACTATATTCATTTCATATTAATCCAACTTAATTCATGCAGAAAATGATATGCAATGTTCAACCTTTACATCACCACGTGATCTCTATTCCATCTATTAGCTCCTTTGCTTTCCGATGACCGCTTACATTTATTTCTTCTTATCTATAAAGTAAAATTAAAAATAAACACTTTATGTTAAAAACTCAACTGTGAAAAAACCCACCTTAAAATCTATTTCATTATCTACTATGAACATTAATTCAACTCTTTTCCATTACATCGTGCAAACTTTTCCAACAGCATTACTTCATATTCACTTAATGTCAATCAATATATCAAATGTACAGCTAATTCTTCATCCTTATTTACCCCAGGCAATGTCAGTGGCTAGCATGTGCCACGTCAACCCAATCCTCCACCAGAAGAAGGCTCCAGTGATGACAGTAACTCTGGATGTCTGGATCTGGATGATCTCCCTGACCCACCTGGAACCACTGGTCAGTCAGACACCACAGCCAACACCCAGTCCACCAGAAGGCACCCCACATCAGACTCCAATACCACAGCAGCCACCCAACGTCCCAAACTTATGTTCCCAGGACACGACAATCAACAGTGTGCCCACCTGTACAGGGATCTGAGTCTACACCACACAGGCAAGACGATGAAGGTCCTGGTGCCAGTGGGAGTGGGCACGCAGTTCAGGGGACACAGTCACAGGGGGCAAGGGCCAGTGGGAGTATAGCTGTGTGCCAAGGGGTGGGCAAAACCAGGGAATCGACTGCCCAGAATGCACTGTCACATGTCCTGGGAGCGTACCAGAAATCCCGAGTCAGGATGGGCCAGGTACTTACCATCTTGCAGGAGAACCAGAGGCTGCAGGGGGAACACCACCAGGAGGTGATGCAGCAGTTGCAGGCATTAAATGGCAACATGGCTTCCATTGCAGGGGTGCTGAGTGACATGGCTAACATCATGCGTGAGTACACAACACACCAGCGGGCCCCTTCCACTAGCCAGTGTACTGACCATCCCTCCACATCTGCTGCAGCTAGATGTCAGGAGGACGTGCCACAGGACTCACAGGCCACCAGTACCTCTCCCTTTGCAGCAGAAGAGCAACCCCACAAACATTACCTGCAACCCAGACAGACACCAGAGACTGTAGCCAAGACCCAAACCACTGCCAGGAAGTGAGCCTCTCCTAAATGTCTCCCTTGTGTGCCACTGAGACACCTTGTTTACTATGGTCTGCCATTGCTCCTTTTCCTAGGGCCCCATGGATACTGGACCTGTGCTACAAAGCAACTGGGCCACTACACTGAAGATTTTGTCCACCATCTCCCCATTCTATTGCACTATCCCTTCCTTTTTGTCAATTCAATAAACACACTTAAACACAATTGAAGGTTTTATGACTTAATTACAACAATATGCAATGTATTGACCTTTATTATCCTGTGCAAATGTGATGTAAAGTGTGAAGCCATCTAATGGACAGTCAGTTTGGGGTACACATAGCCAGTGTGAGAGCATGTTACAAGTCACCATCTACCAAACTGTGTGAAAGGAGTCTGAAGGCATCATATGAATTCACAGTAGTGACCACATAAAGATCTGCAAAAAGGGAAACCATTAGTGACATTTAATTGAGGAGTAAAGGAAGTAGAGCAACATGAGCCCCTGTAATGTAAAAGACTACATTCAGCTGGTCACTTAAACTCAGAACTCTGCACAACTATTGAATCCAAACATCATAAGTGAGGAGAAACAACTAATTTCTGGCCCTCTCACAAGATACCACTGTATTACCTATGCCATGTTGCCGGTATGCCATTCCCTCCTCTGGACGACCTAATCTGGGCCCCACTGTCAGGGAAATTGAAGTCACAGAGCGGTTACGTAAGCACATTGTAAGTCACATGACATTCCCAGCAACATATGCTAAGTACTGTATGGAATGAGGACACAGTTTGCAGTGGCCATGTATTTAAAAATGCTAAACTATTGACACATTGCATGGGCTGAATAAGCTTGATCACTATCACCATAACACTGGCACGACTGACCATAAATGGAACAGTGTCAGCTCACATAATGCACACCTTTATGCTTGGCACAACACAGCAGCCACACAGCACTTAACAGAAGTATAGCCTTACCTGAATGTCATTGAAAGTACTGCTGTATCAGATGTGTCCTGTTGTCCACATCCCCCTCCTTCCCATCTTCATCACTGTCTTCAGTGTCCTCTGCTGCCACCGGTGTGTTGTCTAACCCTTTCTCCTGCAAGAATGGCACAAGGTGTCTCAGGGCCAAATTGTGCCGGATGCAGCAGGCCACCACTTTTGAGCAGACCTGCGTAGAGTGGGGATCCACCACAAATATGAAGGCTCCTGAACCTGGCTTTCAGTAGCCCCAAAGTCCTTTTGATTACTCTTCTGGTCCAACCGTGTGCTTCATTGTAACGATTCTCTGGCCTTGTCCTTGGATCCCTCACTGGTGCCAACAGCCAGGATAGATTTGGGTAGACTGAGTCACCTGGAAGTAGTGAGAGACACACATTACTCATGTACAATAGCACAGAGGACAACTCCAGGTGGCATACAGTGACATACATTGGGTGAAACCTCAAGCTCACCTATGAGCCACACTCTCTTTCTCTGTAGTTGTACCATCACCTGTGGGATGTTGCTATTCCTCAATATGTAGGCATCATGCACAGATCCTGGAAACTTGGCAGTAACGTGGGAAATGTATTGATCTGCAAGGCAGACCTTCTGGACATTTATTGAATAGTAACTCTTCCTATTCCTGTAGACCTGCTCATTTTTCCTGGGAGGGAACAAGGCAATATGGGTTCCGTCAAGAGCTCCAGTCACATGTAATATTTATCCAATGGTGTAGAATGCAGCCTTCACAGTGGGCAAATCATCACTGTGGGGGAATTAGATGTAGCTGCTCATGTGCTTCAGCAGGGCAGCCAAAACTCTTCTCAGCACATTTGAAAACATTGGCTGTGACATACCTGCAGCCAAGCCCCCAGTCATCTGGAAAGAACCACTGGCCATAAAGTGGAGAACTGACAGTACCTGTACTGCAGGGGGTATTGCTGTAGTGCTAGGAATAGCTGGAATTAGGTATGGCTCCAATTGTTTACACAGTTCAGTAATTGTGGCCCTGTCCAGACGAAAGGTGAGTATAATGTGGGGTTCCTCCAGTGTAGACAAGTCGATTAGGGGTGTCTGCACGGATGCTTGCCTCCTTCTCCGCAGTGGTTGGTATCTGTTGGGTTATGTGGTGGATTGTTTTGGTGGAATGTTGGACATGTAACAGTGTCTAAGCAACAGGACGGAATGCAGGGAGTGGAAAGATTGTGAGCTGTGACAGCAGTGTCAGTTGCTGCTGGAGCTGCCAGGGTTGGTACAGTCTTACTTACTGAAAATAATCCTTTGGAAGAGAAAACCTGGATGGCGTCTTTTTCAGTGGCGATGAAGGTGGGATACCAAGGGTAGCCAACCCTGGCAGAGTGTCAACCGTGCTGGAAAGAAGCAGATTTGGGGTGCATAGTGCCAAAAAGAAATTGTTACCTGGAAACCAAGAAGTGTGGAGTGTACCGTGAAAAAGAACCTAGGAAAAACTGGACGAGTCTGGGAAGGGCTGAACGTCTAAATGTAAAGCAGAAAACAAGGAGGAGCGTACTTAAGGATCCAGTCCTACAGGCTGAGGTACCGTGTAGTGAAGTCTGTAGGGTGTTTTGGTACTTTCTGTATGAGTGAACGCCAAGACAGATAAGAACTGTGTGAACTATTTGTACAATATAAGTTTTACAACAGTATTTCGGGAATGGCGTGGGACGCGTGCCGGTGTATTCAAACCTACCACGAGGAACAACCGTTACGAATCCTCCTACCGCAGAGGAGCTCGTGCAGGGAAGCTGTTACTGCACGGTTTGCTCCACCGTGCATCGGAGGATCACCGCGAGGTACAGCTGTTGCAAAACCTCCCGCTGCAAGGGGGCTCGTGCAGAGAAGCTGTCACCGCGCGGGCTGCTCCACCGCGCGCATCGGGGGACAAGCGATGGAGGATGATGTTGCTGTAACTACGGCAACCAACGTAGACGCTCTGCATCACTGAAACAAGGGCAACCGCCTTTATAAAAAGGGACGAATGTTGTCAAAACAATGGCTCGTGCAGGGAAGCTGTTACTGCACAGTTTGCACTGTCATAAATTTGTTTTGTTCCATTGCTATTAACACAATGCAGTCAATCGCACCTCCTCCCACCTTCTTGGCTGTCCCTGGTGAACCGAATATGCCGTGGGAAGATTGGCAAGAAGCCTTCAAGACCTACTTGGAGGCTTTGGGTGGTGCTATTTGTACTGCTAAGCGAAAATGTGCTTTATTAAAACAGAATCTGGGAGTGGAAGGCAGGAAAGTACTGAAAACCTTACCATGTGACAACTTTGCTGTAAATGGGGAAGGCTCTGATGAGGAGACAGAGGAGGATGATGTATATACCAGGGCCATGATAGCACTGGAAAATCATTTTAGTAAGAAAGTGAGTATTGTGGTAGAACGTCACCAATTTTTCTCTAGAGCACAAGCACCCAGTGAATCGATTGACCAATTTATAAGTGCTTTACGAACATTGGCGAATACGTGCAAGTTTAGGGATTTGCACGAAGAAATAATAAGGGACCAGCTAATAAACCGCAGTAAAAGTTTAAAGATTCAAGAAAAACTCTTAAGCATGAAGGATCCGTCTTTGGAGGAAGCGATTGTCATTGCACGGCACATTGAAGATACTTCAAGATATATTAAGGAATTAGGAAAAAATAATGCTGAGCAAGTGACAATGCAAGAAGTTGATAGGGTTAAGAACAGTAATTGTGACAGGAAAGTTGAAGGGACAAGGAGATGCTATAGATGTGGTAGTATGAGACACATGGCCTTTTCTGGGAATTGTCCAGCGGCAAGTGTCAAATGTTTTAATTGTAACAAGGTGGGACATTTTTCAAAAATGTGTAACCAGAAGAAGAGTACAGTAAAAAAGAAAAGTATAAATTGTCTACAGAACGATTGTAATGAAGGGAACAAAACGTCTTCAGATGAAGATGTTGACCGCATACAGGTGTTCATGTTAGGCGAAGCCGTTCCAGAAGAAGATTTGCTCAAAGATGATATTATGTTGTTAGATAATGATTGCTACAGACTACCTAAGTGTTACGTGAGTTTAAATGGTATACACATCAGCATGTGGGCAGATTCTTATTCCCCATACACTCTCATAGATAAGGATGCATGGGGTAAACTGGGCAAGGTGGAATCGACTGCTTCCAAAATTGCTCTGGTAGGGTATGGGGGTAGCAAGATACCGGTTATGGGGTGTTTCCATGGGATGGTAAGTTTTAAACAGAGGGAAGTCAAGTGTTGTGTGTATGTGGTGGAAACTGGAAAGTGTTTGCTGGGGTGGAAAAAGCAAAGGGCGTTAGGTATTATATTGAACCCTAATTCTAAGGAACAAGTGTTGACTGTGTTACGTGATGAATCTAAAGCAAAGAGGTGGGAAGTAGAATTTCCAAGGTTGTTTGGAGGAAAACTAGGTTGTCTGGAGAAGTTTCAACATAGGATCATCTTAAAGGAAGGTGCTGTACCCAAAGTACATAAAGTGAGAGGGGTACCATTGGTGTTAAGAGATGCGCTGAAAGTTGAATTGGCAAGATTGATGCAGTTGGGAGTGATAGAGGAGATAGAATCGTCAGAATGGTTAAGTCCGGTGGTGTTGGCTCGGAAACCCAATGGTAAGATTAGAATGTGTGTGGATTTGAGGGATTTAAACAAGGAGATATGGGTAGATAGACATCCTATCCCCAACATAAATGAGTTGTTGACCAGCATTCAAGGTGGTAAGGTGTTTTCCACACTGGATTTATCCAATGCGTATCATCAAATTGTACTGCATCCTCAGTCAAGGCATCTCACCTCTTTTATCACACCTGAAGGGGCATTTAGATTTGTGAGAATGCCATTTGGGTTGGCATCTGCTTCGGCAGTGTTCCAGAGGGTGATGCAGAGTTTATTGGGAGCGGTTAAGATTGTGAAATTCTTTCAAGATTATGGGGGTTATTACAACTTTGGAGGAGGTGGTAATCTGTCCCAAAAGTGACGGTAAAGTGACGGATGTACCACCAGCCCGTATTACGAGTTCCATAGGATATAATGGACTCGTAATGCGGCTGGTGGTATATCCGTCACTTTACCGTCACTTTTGGGACGGATTACCACCTCCTCCAAAGTTGTAATAACCCCTATGTTTTAGTGTGGGCAGAGAATGTGGAGGAACATAACGATGTGTTAAGAAGGGTATGTTCGATCCTGGAGGAAGCGGGCCTGACGGTTGAGATGAATAAGTGCAAGTTTGAGTGCAGTACAGTAGAATACCTGGGTCATACAGTGTCTGGTGATGGGATTAAGCCGAGAGTTGGACTAATGGAAGCTATTGAAAAGGCACCCAACCCTGTGGATAAAGATCAGTTGAGATAATTTTTGGGATTGGCTGAATATTATGCAAAATTTGTAAAGAATTGTGCGGATATTGCCCAACCTTTAAGAGCGTTGAGGAAGAAAAACCAAAAGTTTGAGTGGTCTGAGAAATGTCAACAAGCATTTGATACATTAAAGTGCAACATCATCGAGGCTGTCGAATTGAAATCATTTGTAACGAAAAATCGTACAATTATTTCCACAGATGCGAGTAGGTATGGCTTGGGTGCAGTATTGATGTAAGTGAGTAAAGGGAGAGAGCATGTGATTGCGTTTGCATCAAGAACGCTTAAAGGTGCAGAAAGCACATATTCTGCAATTGAAAAAGAAGCTCTTGCATGTTGGTGGGGGGTTCAACATTTCAGGAATTATGTTTGGGGTAGAAGGTTTGTATTACGAACCGATCATAAACCCTTGGTGGACATCTTTACAACAAAGGGTGCAAATCGCGCGTCTCCTCGAATAGCTAAATGGTTCTACAGATTGCAAGAGTATGATTTTGTAATTGAATATGTGCCGGGGATAGCAAATGTGAATGCTGACTGTCTATCTAGATTACCAACTGAAGGATTCGTGGGTGAGGAAGATGAAGAATGGTTGGTGGCGGACAGACAAGCTATGGAAACAAAAGCGCTAGAAGAGAGTGTATGGAAGAGAGAGATGGAAGAGGATGTGCAATTGAAATTGTTATAGGATAATTTGAACAAACATTGGCGGGAGTTAAGAGAAGATGTGTCAATTGTGTTGTCAGATTTCAAGAATGTGTGGACAGAATTATCGGAACATAATGGTGTTTTGAGAAGAGGTGACAGAGTAATAGTACCGCGCAATTTGAGAAATAATGTATTGGGGATTTTGCATGAGGGTCACAGTGGAATGTCAGGTATGAAGAGGAAAGCTAGAGAGGATTTTTGGTGGCCAGGCATGGATCGTGATGTTGAGAGATTTGTTAGAAATTGCGTGTGTTGTGCGTGCAGCGATAAAACACACGTTGGGAAGAGCACTCCTGTGGTCCCTATACCGTTTCCTCATGAGCCATGGCAGAAGGTGGGCATGGATGTGTGCAGTCCATTTGAATTGGATGAATGTGGTAAAACCTATGCCATCGTGATGATGGATTACTATTCTAAATGGCCAAAGGTCAGTTTAGTGCGTGAGATCAAGTCTGGCGTGGTCATTGAATTTTGTGAACAGGTGTGGAGGCGAGAAGGTTATCTCGAGGGGCTGGTGACTGATAATGGTCCGCAATTTACGTCTAATGAATTTAAGAACTAGTTGGAGAACTGTGGGGTTAAGCATATCAAAACTGCTGTTGCACATCCCAGGGAAAATGGACTAGTGGAAAGATTTAACAGGGTGTTGGGAGAGAACATGCAGTTGGCTGTGCAAAATGGGTTGAGTTGGAAGAAGGAAATCAAGGATATGTTATGGAACTACCGCACCACTCTGCATTCTCTTACCATGGAAACTCCGTTTAAGTTATTGAAAGGGAGGAAACCTTGTCCTAAGGCCGTGCCAGGGTGGATGGGCAAGGCTGGTAGAAAGAGAGTGAATGAGAGGAGATTGAGGATTCGTGTTGCTGAAGGGCAAGGGAGGTATGATGGCAGAGAAATGGGTTGTGTCGCGGAACGAAATCTGGCGGTTGGTGATTGGGTAAGAACAAAGAATTGTGAGAAGTCGAAAAAAGGGTTGTCCAGGTGGTCCGTACCCAAACTCATAACGAAAGTGAGTAAATATAGTGTGGTTGTGGATGATGGAAGAAAATGTAATGTGGGTAGTGTGGTGAAATGTAATGAGTTGGAAATGAGAAAGTGGAAGAATGTTGCATGCGAGCATGGCGAGCAGGGTGAAGAGGGGAGGAAAACGGTGTTAGAGGAAAAGAAAAAAAGAATGGTCAAGAGACCAGATTATTTGAGGGACTACATTGCATAGGCAGTGTAGGCAACACATATATTATTGCTGAAGTTTTGACATTTATGTCCATGTGGGATATTTTGTTTTGGGAAATCATATTTAGTGTAAATAGTTATTGTATCTTATTTGTTATTAAGTTTATTTTGTTAAAGGAGGGAGATATGTTGGGTAATGTGGTGGAATGTTTTGGTGGAATGTTGGACATGTAACGGTGTCTAAGCAACAGGACGGAATGCAGGGAGTGGAAAGATTGTGAGCAGTGACAGCAGTGTCAGTTGCTGCTGGAGCTGCCAGGGTTGGTACAGTCTTACTTACTGAAAATAAACCTTTAGAAGAGAAAACCTGGATGGCGTCTTTTTCAGTATCTAAGTAAACCAAACATCAGAAGAGTGTGACAACAGGAAGGATGGACACAACATCACAGTATACAGGGCAGTCACATCCAATTCACACAAACAATGATTGTAATTTGCACTGGTGTCCTCTACATGCAAATGGACTTCCTAAAAAAAAATACATACTTTTAATTCGCCATTTTTGTCTCTCAGATGTAGCTGGAGTCATGTGTTGTGATTTGTAGCATCCCATTTTACATGTTCTGTCAACTACTCATCTGCAAGCAGTGCACTGATATGAGATCTAATTGGAGTGCCAGAGTCTACACCAAACCAGAGTATGTAGTGGACTGGAATTGCCTTGGTTTCTAACATTGGTACCTATGACACACAATAAATTGACCACCATGAGTACCAGCATCAGGAAATGGCAACTGTCTGTCCTGCATGCAGGGACAGGTGGAAGTGACCTTACTACACTGGCATTTGGCGTCATGAGGAGGATAGTCTGCACCGCCGGCAACTCCTCATTGGTCAACATGGAAGTCTATGGAGCACAGGCGCCAATGATGATCACTGACGGCGGTGACGGTGTTCACCGATGCGGACGTGTCTGTCATTTTCTGTATCCCACTTCAATTGATTCCTGACTCCACCACATCAGCACCTCCACTTCATGTGCTGCTGTATCCTGTGTCTGGAACCCACAATGGCCCCTGCTACAGTGGATAGGGCCCCAGCCTTCACATCTGAGGAACTAGAGAAGCTTGTGGATGGGGTCCTACCCTTGTATGGACAGTTGTATGGGCCTCCAGATCAATAGGTGAGCACCTTTTGGGTACTTTGGACGCAACATGGCTGTATGTAGATGTATATGTGCAGGCAGTGTGGCATTTGGGGAGTGTATTTTTGCTGCATGCAATGTGTACGACAGAGATACAAGTAATGTGTGAGGTCAATGTGGGATCTATGCAGTATGTAAGCCATTGCAGTAACAGAATGTAGTGTGGAGTTCATGGTACCCTTCTGTCTGTGTTCCCTCTGAAGGTCAGCGCCCATCAGAAGAAAGGGTTATGGCATGCCATTGCCAAAGGCGTGTGGACCATGGGGGTACATATCCAGCGGAGCACCCACTGCAGAAAGATGTGGGAGGACCTGCAATACTGGGCCTGGAAGACTGCAGAGGCCGAAATTGGGCCTCCCAAACGAGGGAGGGAGGCCCGTCGGACCCTGATGCCCCTAATGGCCACAATACTGGCAGTGGCTAATTAGGAGTTGGGTGGGCACTTGAAGGCAGCGCAGCAGCCACAAGGAGGTGAGTACACACTGTGTGGAATTCTTCCCTGATGCCTGCCATGGTGTTTGGGTACAAGGTTCTAGTTGATGTATGGCCCAATATGCCCATGTAGATAATATTGTAGAGTCCTGCTTAGCAGTAGTGAGTGGTATATATACTTTGTAGTGGCAAGTAGCTGGTATACCATGGCAGACATGGCCCAGTAGGAGTGCAGATTGTAGTGTCTGAGTTCATTTCTGCTGTTGTTCCCAGGCAATAGTTTGGTATTGTGACTGTAACTGCACAGTGTGCTCCCTTTCTTTCCGCCCCCACCCTGTCTCCTTTTTTCATCTTGTCCTTGTGTGTATTAGCATCATCTGGTGAAGGAGCAGGGGCACCAGCGAGTGGTGGAGCTGCAACCCACAGGACTCAGGAGGCAGTGTCCACCGATGCCGAGGGGACAAGTGGGTTGGAGGGCGAGGGGAGTACCACAGGGGAGACAGGAGCTACAACAACAGACTCTGATTCCCACTCTGATGGAAGCTCCCTTGTGGTTGTTGACCCCTCTGGGACCACCCCAGCTACAAGATCTTCCACCACCCCAGTACCAACACTGCCCTCCCAGTAGCCCCCCACTGAGTTGCCCATGCTTGCTCACCCAGGAGCCTCCCCTGCAGTATCCAACACCACAGCACCCACCCACTGTCCCCACACCTCTGTCCACAGGACACGTCAGTCAGCATTGTGCCCACCTGTACAGGACCCCAGTCCACACTTCACAGCCAAGACAATCAGGGTCCTGGGGTCAGTGACAGTGGGCACACCATTCTGGGGACACAGGTACAGGGACACTCGAGGACAGCTGTGCGCCAGGAGGAGGACAGCCCCAGGGAACCGACTGTCCTGGAGGCACTCACTACTGTCCTGGGGGCTTACCAACAATCCCAGGACAAGATAGGCCAGATTATTGACATCATGCAGGAGAACTAGCGGCTGCAGGAGGTACACCATCAGGAGATCAGGAAATATTTGCAGGCCCACAACACCACCATGATCTCCATAGCAGGGTGGCTGGTGCCAGGAATCCCCAAGGTGCCTCCTGCATTATCTGTCAGCATCCCCAGGGATTAGGGTTAAATCATATCTCTGTTCTTGGTTAAACCTTCAAGTTTCTAAGTAAACATATTGTGATGTGTTACACAATTGGTTTTATCAATGCTTGTTTGCTAATGTGAGCAGGTGTAGACATGTGCTTCTTATTGGGTGTGGTGTAGACATGTGCTTCTAATTGGGTGTGATGACTCATCCACATGTAGAAACTCAACTGCTTTCCTGATTGGCCATAAATAGTAGAGTGAAGCATGCCTCTCTGCTTGGCTTTGTTTTGCTTCCTGATCTCAGCATCTGATTTGGCAGTCCAGCCCCTGCTGTCATCCTCATATTCAGGACTTTTGAGGCAATTCTTTTCTTCGTTCCTGTACCAGCTGACACCAGGCATTCCTCCAGCACTCCGGAAAAAACTGCAGCTAAGTGACTAGTATTCTCCACGGAGTTTGCGCTTTCCTAGAACAGCTGGTGTATTTCAGACCTCGTATTTTGGCAGAGTGCCCATCTTGAAGAGACAAATGCATTTCTGAACATTCTACATTATTATTGTAGTTACTTGCCTAAATGTGCTTCAGGAAATCTGCGTGAGCTCAAGTACTACAAAAAGTGACAATGCAATTTTAAAAGAGCATTTATGTGACTTTTCTTTCTCTAATAGCATAACTCTTGGATTTAAATTGTGTCATTCATGCCTGTGTTTCAGGTTTGAGGAATTTGCTTTTGAAGGGTTTTTCACACACACAGTGAAACCAAATCAAACTGTGCCACCCTAACTGTTTAAACCCTGAGTGAACATTTGTATTCCTTGGATTGTTTTTGTTCCTTTTAGTTTAACCCTTTACATGCAGGAAAGTTATATGTGATATAATTAATGCCCTTGTTTGTCTTTCTTGTGCATGATAAGTGCAACCACAGTTCTAATTGTAGTGTTCAACAGTGAATCTCTGTGAAGCCAGCCCTAAAATCGCAGTACTTATTGTTATGGTACTTAGTTTGGGTTTTTGGTAATGCAGTGTTAGTAATTGTGCCAACAGTTATTATTATCCAAGAAAAGTGCTGGATCATCCCGTTGTTCTTCTACCGCTCCCGTGCCCATATCAAAAAGAGAGATTCAGTTTCAAGGAAGTTGAGTGCACTGACTATACTATCACTCTGTCAACAACAACCTGCCCCCCGAAGATAACGGTGCCTGGGGGGACCGGCAAGAAGTGGCAGTGTTTTGTGTCTTTCTCTTCCACTCCCCCTTTCCTTTTGGGACACCTGCTGGGGTTTCTGTGTCCACCAGGAAGTGCCGAGAGGTGTTCCAGGAGGTCAGGGGGCATACCATCGCCCCTGCAGACATCCTGCTTTTCAGGTGAGTGGCCCCGTCTCTACAGCTGGCTGATATGGCCAACATAATGAGGGAATGTACAACACACCAGCAGGCACCTTCCACTAGCCAGTCAACTGTACAGCCCACCACATCTGCTGCAGCTAGTGGATAGGAGGCCCTGCCACAGGACCCACAGGCCACCAGCACCCCTCCTCCTGCAGAAGGTGAACCACCCCGCAAGCATTCCCTGCGACCCAGACAGATGCCAGAGACACTTGCCAAGACCAAGACCACCACCAGGAAATATGGCCCTCCCGAATCTCCCCCTTGTGTCCCACTCTGTCATCTTGTCCACTTTGAACTGCCATTGCTCCCCTTCCTATGGCCCCTTGAACACTGGACCTGTGCTACAAACAGACTGGACCAATACCCTGGACTTACCTCTATCATCACCTCATTCCTTTGCACTATTCAGTCTATAAATTTCACTACAATAAACACCCTTGAACACAACTTGAGTGATAGTGCTTTATTTGATGAATATGTGAAATCATGTTAACAGTTACATCTTGTGCAATTGACCTGAACTCTGTGATAGCATACAAATAATGACCAGTAGCTGCCTGTGGTCATCACATCAGTACACAGTTGTAATAACACCAACATCTGAAAAATGAAAGGCATAGGTGACAGTTAGTTGAGATGCAAAGGAAGTGACTGCCATCCTGCTACAGCCACACTGAAAATAATCAGAGGAATGGTCAGTTCTACTGTCTTACCCATGTTTCATTGGGAGTACTGTCTTATAACTGCTGCTCTGTTGTCCACATCTTCATCCTCATCCTCATCCTCTGCCTTCTCATCCTCACTGTCCTCAGGGTCCACTGCTGCCACAGGGGTATTTCCTGTCTCCTCCTACTGCAGATAAGGCACATGTCGTCAGAGGGCCAGGTTGTGCAACATGCAGCATGCTACAACTATCTGGCAAACCTTCTCAGGGGAGTAGCACATGGATTCACCTGTCAGACGGAGGCATCTGAACCTGGCCTTCAGGAGGCCGAAGGTTTGTTCTATTATCTGCCTGGTTCACCCATGTGCATCATTATACCAATTCTCAGCCCCTGTCCTGGCATTCCTCACAGGGGTCAAGAGCCACAACAGGTTTGGGTAGATAGAGTCACCTGCAAGAATTGAGGGACAAACATTAGCCTTACACAATGGTATGGGGAATAACTCCTGAAGCCATACACTGACAAACACTGGGTGGGGACTCTGGCTCACCTATTAGCCACAGCCTGTGCCTCTGTAGTTGTGCCATCACATTTGGGATGCTGCTATTCCTCAGAACGAAGGCGTCATGCACCAAACCAGGATACTTGGCAGCATGTGGGAGTTGTACTGGTCACCAGGCACACCATTTATACATTGAGTGAGTGGAAGCTCTTCCCATTCCTCAACACCTGTTCATTGTGCAGGGGGGAGGACAAATTATATATGTGTTCCGACAATCACCCCAATAATATTAGGAATATGTCCCATTGCATAGAATCCAGCCTTTACAGTGGCCAAATCTTCCTCTTGGGGGAAGCTAGGTAGCTGCACATGTGTTTGAGCAAGGGTATTTGGGAAGGGTATGCCCAGAAATGAGTCCCGTGCTCACTTCGCCACTGGATTCAAGCTAGCCTAGCTGATGAAGGGTGATACCCTGAAACCAGTCTTAGGATGCTTGTTTCCGGTCCAAGGAGGAACTGGCATGGCAATTGGGCTGGACTGTTCCCACGAGGAACAGGGTCAAGACTGATTTGCATATGGCTGGGTCCAAACTGGGGTGCATTGTTCAGCATACCGTCCACCATCTGTTCTTTTTGAACTTGAGCAAGGAAGACAAAATCCTTGCCAGCATGATTGAGATCATTGACTGTAACATTCCTGCTGCCAAGCCCGCTGTCACTTGAAAAGAACCAGTTGGCAGGAAATGAAGCACTGATGACACTTGCAGAATAGATGGGATCTCAGTTGGGTGACGGACAGCTGATATCAGATCAGGCAAATGAGTACACAGCTCTGTGATTGTGGTCCTGTCCAGTCTAAAGGTCGGTATTATATGCCTGTCCGCCAGTGTAGCCAAGTCCACAAGGGTTCTGTACACAGGGTCTTGTCTCCTCTTCCTATTCCTCCGCAGTGGTAGGTGTCAAAGGGACACAAAAGTGAGTAGATTCTCCCTAACTGAACAATGGAACCACCACCTCAGCGTCCCTGATGCAGAAATGCAATGCCTACCTGGAGGACCCTACACAGATCGTTTCAGGCTCTGGCCTCCTGTCTGATGGCAGTCAGTGTCCCTGTTCTTACCGCCCCCCTCCAACTATCACTTCCCAGTCCCAGTCTCCTCAACCCCAACCCATCCCATGCACACATACAGACAAGCATGCACACAAAACATCACACAAGAGTGGCGCATTGAAACACAGGCAACACTCTTCAAGGCCACAAACACTCACACAAACAACAGACAGTTGCACACACAATAACATCCACTGCCTCGACTGTCTCCCCTCCTCCTCTTCTTCCTCTTCCCTCACAGTCTCATCCGCACTCACACCTGCATGCACTGCATCAACAGCCACCACCACCATCACTACATCAAGCAGCAAACACACTTCACTTACAGACACCTCCACAACATCCATCCATGTGTCCCCTTTGTCCTCTCCCACCCTGTCTGCCCCCCTCCCAATCGATACAAACTCACGCACTCAGACACCCAACAGCCATCCACCTTACACACACACACTGTCCATGCACCTGCACCCAAGTCCAGCATAAGTACACTTCGACAACCACTCCCTCAATGTCCACATCCCACCCCAATACCTCTAAGAAGCTTTTCCTTGCATGTCTTGACCTCCTCCCTCCCCCTCCACCCACTGTCCTGCCCAAAAGAGCAGGGTCCCAACGACGTAGCACAACACCTCAGCCAAACAATCTGCCACTGCTTCCATCCAATCATCAGCTGTTGGCACAAAGGGGCCCCAGAGTGTGACGGCTGCCACTCCTACTGAGAGCACACCTCTGGCTCAAAAAGGCATGACTATGGTGGTCAAATACCATGGACAGCAGATGGGGACAGTGGAGGCACCTCCTAGTCCTGGAGGCAAGGGCACAAGTGACATGTCAAAGGCTAAGGGGACCTGCCACAAGAGGGGACATATGGGTCCCCCTCCACCACCAAAGATTGCCAAGGATCTGAATCCACCACCAAGGGAAGAGGAGGTTCCCACTCCACCCACAAAGAAAGGGAAGTTTCCCACTCCACCACCAAAGAAAGGCAAGAGGCCCCCTCCATCAGCAGAGGGCAAGGAGCCCTCACCTACAGCAGAGACACAGCAGCCCTTCCTCTAGCAGAGGCACAGCAGCCCTCACCACCAGCAGAGGCACAGCAAACCCTCATCTCCAGCAGGGGCCATGTAGTCCACCCTTCAGGGACTGTTGTACAAGGAGCCCCCTCCAGAACCAGTGGGCATGTTCCCCACTCCAGAGACTGTGGCCTTTGAATCCTCACCAGAGACAATTGTGCAAGGAGCCCCCTCCAGAACCAGTGGGCATGTTCCCCACTTCAGAACCTATGGCCTTTGACTCCCCACCAGAGACAATTGGGCAAGGAGCCCCCTCAGGAACCAGTGGGCATGTTCCCCACTTCAGAGGTTTTGGATTTTGACTCCCCATCAGAGACAATTGGGCAAGGAGCCCCCTCCAGAACCAGTGGGCATGTTACCCACTTCAGCTGAGGTACCCCTCTTCCCCCTGAGGTGCCTGCCCATTTCCAACGTGATGCCCCTGCACAGTGGATTCCAGATTGTGTCAGGAGTCAAGTTAGGCCTTGGACTGTGCCCTGTGGCCATGTGGCCCTTCTGTACTTTGGACTGGCCATTGGCCCATTCTGTACATTGACCCCTGCATTTGCTTTCGAATAGACAATATCGTGGCTGTTGGCATCAAATTACAGTGTTTGTTGATTCTCATTGTGGACCTTATTTGATCTTAACGTGGGTCCTGTGACATTGGTTTTAGTTTGCAGCTGGTTCGGTGTGTGTAGTGCATGTGTGTGTATCACTCTCCTTTTCCTCCCCCCCTCCCTTGTGTGCTAGGTGGCTGTACTCGCCGTCATCGTCTTCGTTGGTGTTGGTGTTCCAGGTGGGCCATGGCATAGAAAAGCATTGGGAAGACTTGAAGTTCCAGTTCCATGGTGGCGCAGAGTCCTCAGTGTACCTGTTGGTGAGTCTTTCATTTTCTGTGGTGTGTTTCCGCCTGGCTTTTGATGGCGTTGTTACTGCCTCAGAAATCCTGGTGGTTTGCTTTGTCATAATATGGTGGGCGGTACCTTGACCTCCGCCTGGCTGCTGATGGCTACTGCTGTGGTCAGTGGTGTTAACGCCCTGGCTGTTGGTGTGGTACATTTGCTGTCTAAGGGTGGTATCACCATCTTGGTGACAATTTGGCAGTATTTACCACCAGCCTGTTGGCAGTATTACCACCATTTTATCACTCACCGCCAATGTCAGAATGACCACCACAGAGCCTACTAGTATGGATGACATGTGATTCTGACACTTTGTAATCCTCATTGTCTTTTATGACATTTCCTGTAAACTGATTTACACACATATGATTCATTGTCTCTGTATAATGTATGCTGTGCTAGGAACAGGCTATAGGCTTTGTTTTTAATTTTGTGGACAAGTCATAATTTATTATCTGTAAAGTGCTCTGACACCCTACACTGGTTTGAGTAGTAAATAAATCAAATTAAATGCATCTGAGAGAGGGGCTATGGAGAGATAGAGGCACTGTTGGAGGGTGGCAGTGATAAATACGTGGAGAAATAGGTAATCGGGGCGCCAAGTAAAATTGTTGCACGGGGCACCACCAGCGCTAAACCCGGCCCTGGTATCAAATGCCAACCCATTCGCACTACAAGAAGAGCAAATGATGCATGTTTATTAAACTTGTTTAAGGCTACTGCTCTGTAGAAAGTGTTGAAGTTAGCTCTTTAAACTTGGGTAGTTATCCACATAAGGTTCTAATGAAATGTTTAGTGTGTGTCTGTGTGTGTCTGGGTGTACATCAGTGTGTGTGTGTAAGAGGTCATATAATTGACTTGTCCAGGGTCCTGAACCCTAGTGAGTGCAGTGAAAGTGTGTGTAGTTCTTATGACTCTGTATGGCATGAACATTCTTTTGTACACTGTGTGAGGGAGCAACAATTGGAGACTTTTGAATGATTCCTAAAACCTGTGTGTGAGTATAAAAATGTACATTGAGCATCTGTTACCTGTGCATTGTCGGTATGCCTATGTATCTTTTGTGTGAGGGGTGGAGTATTTATCCACCACTAGCACCTATGCACAGGCTGCCATTGTCCTATTATCAATAATGTTTATTTTTAAGTGTGAGTGTGCTTCTCCGACCTTGGGTAATTCCCATTGTGTTGTCATGGGAAATGTTTCTTAACAACCAGTAAATAAAAGTACCATTTGGCAGATGTGTAGTGAATGTATGTGTATTTTCAGAAAACTCAGCAAGCAGGATTTCATGAAAATCACAGCAAATCTATACAAACGTGTTCATGTCTAAATTGATCTTACTTGAACAGTAGTGAAAAGTCGTCAATTCCAAATCAAACCACTAACTTGATCAAACAATTTACTTTAACTTTGTCTTTGGTTTAATTGTGATCATATTTCATTTAATGTGAAATGATAAGCGGATGTCGAATTTTACTGCCCCATGCACTTTAATGGATGATAGAAAATGACCTGATCTTGGAGTAGGCAGCATTCCATTTGTGTTTTCAAGCTTTATAGACTTGTTTTATCATGCCAAAGGAAAACGATCTCAGCACAGCTAAAAGTGCATTTCATTACATGGGTGGATGGCACAGTAAAAGATAGTGATACTCTGATGAAATAGGCACTGTCAGGTTGGATGGGCAAGATCTAAAGGGGTACTATGAAGGCGTGGAGGGCTTGAGGGGATAGTTTGAATCCGGGAGATAGGTGGGCTATTATGGCATGCGTTAAAGAAGAGGATAGTGTGAAACATAATAAGGTTTTAGGGACACTGTCAATGAGTATAGGGCTCTAGGAGGAGTGGACAGAGACCAAGTCTGTGAGGCATTGATGGTGGCTTTACCACAGGTACCTGGAATGACATGGCTGAAGTGCGGAACTGTAAGAGAAGGGTAATAGAGATGTGACCTTTCACAAGAGGTGGCTGGAGGGGAGCACAGAGAAAGTTGCTCACAGGTATTTGCAACTTTATTGAGGGTTCTTTAACACTGAAGGCGGCTTCAATTCAGATGTATCTATTTCCTTACTTATTTCGTATTTTGTAAAGCACTACATGTCAGACCTTTGTTCACAAAAAACATTTTGAGGTATATAAAGTAGTAAAACATGTGAAGTAGTAACCCATTAGAACTACATAACATACTAGAAAACACTATTCACAAAATTCAGGCCTGAGATCACCTCCTCTGCTTCTCCTGTCATCCCTTTAAGGAGATGTTGTCCTCATGGTGAAAATCTCTGCACACACATGTATACATTTCGGTAGTAAGTGTGGGAGGGACAAGAGAGAATAGTTGGTAAATCGGGAATAATTACTACTAAAGGTGAGAGGTTTAGGGCAACTTAAGGAAGGGTTTAGGGAGGGACATACTAATTTTACCAGTCACAAATCCACTTCTAATTGTATAACAGCCTTAATAGTGACAAAATAGGCTGAAATATACTCTAGCACAGTCTTGGAGTACGTCAAGGACTGCACATGGATCATCAGTAGTATTGCAGAATATTCCTATTAAAAAATGGAGGCACGCTATAACATTAATACCCTATAGGAAATAACGTAAAACAAATTAAATTAATTCTACTTTTTAATCATTTAAATGCAAAAAATAAAGTATAAATAATACTACATTATGGGGGTCATTCTGACCTCGGCGGTAAAAGGCGCTTACCGCCGGTCAGAAGACCGCCATAACACCGCCGCGGCCGCGGTAAACCGCCACGGTCATTCTGACCCGCAACTGGCAAACCGCCGAAAACCCGACATCCTCAATAATCCGCCACACCAAAGGTCAGCGAAAAAATGGCGCTGACCAAACCTCCACCGTCACGCCAACAGAAATACGCCCATACCATTCCGACCCACAAATCCACGCGGCAGTCTTTCAAACGCGGTATTCCATTGGCGGTACACACCGCTGCGGTCAAAATACACACACCCATAGAAAACTCAGCCACATTGGTCAGTTCGAAATACACACACCTGATACACATACTAACACCACTCCCACACACCCAACACAATATAAAACACACACCCACATCACCCACAAGCCCCTACCACCCGAAATCATTGACGAAGGCTAGAGACAGAGCACAGAATAGAGAATCCCACAACACAGAGGCACACAACACCATCACCCACACAGAATCCACGCACCAAACACCACTCACCACCACACGCACCACACTCATCACCACAAACGCCACCCCACACCTCAACCACACCACCCCATGGCACCCCAAAGACACCCCAGGTTCAGTGATGCCGAACTCAGGGTCATGGTGGAGGAAATAGTCCGTGTAGAGCCCCAGCTCTTCGGGGCACAGGTGCAGCACACCACAATTGCCAGGAAGATGGAGCTATGGCAAAGGATAGTGGACAGGGTCAACGCGGTGGGACAGCATCCACGCAATCGGGAGGACATCAGGAAGAGATGGAACGACCTACGGGGGAAGGTGCGTTCGATGGGATCAAGGCACAACATTGCGGTGCAGAAGACTGGCGGCGGACCCCCACCTACTCCCCCAGAATTTACCGTGTGGGAGGAGGAAGTCTTGCACATCCTGCATCCTGAGGGCCTCGCAGGAGTAGAGGGAGGAATGGACTCTGGTAAGGCAAATCTTCACTACTGCTTCCCACCACCACCCCACCTGCATGCCAAATCATACCCCCACCCTCACCCCCTCCCCCATCACACCAACCCCTAGCAAAAGCCTCGCCATCACAACCCACACATCCCAACACCAAGCCCTGCATGCGACCCCAAAGCATGGACATCCATCACCAAAGCATGCCCACTGCACACACACATCACCCCCACAAGCCACCCTCACAAAAGCCCCCACAAGGAAATGCCTGCACATGGGTACACGGACACCCACCCATCACACGAAATGCCACACACAGAAGCAATAACCATACCTTTATACCCCTGCAGGACCCGAACGCCACCACACCGCCACGGGGGGTCCAGAGATGTCCATCCCACCCCCAGAAGAGGCCCCCAGCGATGACAGCAGCTCTGTCTCCCTGGAGCCAGACGACCAGCCGGCCCATCGGGGACCTCTGGACAGTCAGTTCCCCACAGACAGCCACAGGGTACACCAGACCCAACCCCCTCTGGGAACACCAGCACAGCTCCCACCCAGCGGGCCCATGCCTCTGTCTCCAGGGCACGTAAATCAGCGGTGTGTCCACCACTACAGGGCACCCTGGTTGACCCACCACCCCAACAACAACAGGGACCTGGGGGCAGTGGTAGTGGGCACACCGGCCAGGGGACAGAGGCCCAGGAACGCAGGGGAACTGGGAGGGCTGCTGTGCGACGGGGGGGGACAGGCCCGGGGAACCGACTCTCCAAGAGGCCCTCTCCGCCATCATGGGAGCATACCACCGCTCCCAGGAGACGATGGCGACGGTACTGGCCCGGTTCCAGGAGATCCAGGAACTGCAGGAGGAACGGTACATGGGATTCAGGGAGGAACTGAGGAACATCGGTTCCGCAATGGGGACCATCGTCCTGGCCCTTACCCAGATCGTCACCACATTGCGGGACCATGTGGCACCCCAAAGGGCCCCTGTCACTAGCCCAGGCCAGGAACAGCCTACCACCTCCGCCGGCGCCAGTGGACAGGAGGCCCCCACACAACGACAGATCCCCAGAACCCCACCTCCTGCAGAAGAAGAACCACCCCGCAAGCGGAACCTGAGATCTCACAAGAAGACAGAGTAGGATTGCAAGACCCCCGCCAGCCTAAGATACCCCCTGATGTCATCCCACTGTCCCACATTGTCACCCTGTCCAACCTTGAACTGCCCCTGATCCATCCTTCCACAGGCATATGGACAATGCACCTGTGCGACTGAGAACTGGACTCTGCCATGGACATTACTCCACCCCAACCCATCCCCGCTTCCCAATCATTTACCTATATCTAGCACTTAAAATAAATCACTTATTCCACTTAAATAGACAGGAGTCTGCTTGTATTCTTAACAAATGTATTACGCATAACGGTTCAATATTGTCCAGTTACTTTGTGATGACAACATACCAATTTCAATAAGCTTTAGTCCATGGGCAAACAAAGCTGAAGTCAGGCAGTGGGTCATACAGCTCTGAAAAGGGAAGGGAAAGTCACAAATCAGTAAGCAGGAACTGGGGGGAAACACAGACAGTGGAGACGCATGAGGCCTCAAGTAAATGTAAATTGGGGTGGCTGTTTCTTACCTGTGTGCTACTGAAAGTATTGTTGTATGACTGTATCCCTGTTGTCCGTGTCGTCCCCGTCGTCTTCCTCTTCTTCACTCTCTACAGGCTCCACAGCTGCAACAACACCACCATCTGGACCATCCTCCTGCAGAAAAGGCACCTGGCGTCGCAATGCAAGATTGTGAAGCATACAGCAGGCCACGATGATCTGGCACACCTTCTTTGGTGAGTACATTAGGGATCCCCCTGTCATATGCAGGCACCTAAACCTGGCCTTCAGGACCCCGAAGGTCCTTTCTATGATCCTCCTAGTTTGCCCATGGGCCTCATTGTAGCGTTCCTCTGCCCTTGTCCTGGGATTCCTCACTGGGGTCAGTAGCCACGACAGGTTGGGGTAACCAGAGTCACCAATTAGCCACACACAGTGTCTCTGTAGCTGTTCCATCACATAAGGGATGCTGCTATTTCGCATGACATACGCGTCATGCACTGACCCAGGGAACTTGGCATTTACATGGGAGATGTACTGGTCAGCCAAACAGACCACCTGGACATTCATAAAATGATAACTTTTTCTGTTTCGGTACACCTGCTCACTGTCTTTGGGGGGGACCAAAGCCACATGGGTCCCATCAATGGCCCCAATGATGTTGGGGATATGTCCAAGGGCATAGAAATCACCCATCACTGTAGCCAATTCGCCCACCTCAGGGAAAATAATGTAGCTCCGCATGTATTTCATCAGGGCAGACAACACTCTGGACAAAACGTTAGAAAACATAGACTGAGACATCCCAGATGATATGGCCACTGTTGTCTGAAACGACCCACTTGCCAAAAAATGGAGTACTGACAGAACCTGCACCAGAGGGGGAATCCCTGTGGGTTGGCGGATGGGGGACATCAGGTCTGGCTCCAGCTGGGCCCTTCCTGTCAAGCACTGCTCCGCTGGGCCCTTCCTGTCAAGCACCGCTCCGCTGGGCCATTCCTGTCAAGCACTGCTCCGCTGGGCCCTTCCTCTCAAGCACTGCTCCGCTGGGCACCGCCGTCTCAAGCACCGCTCCGCTGGGCCCTTCCTGTCAAGCACCGCTCCGCTGGGCCCTTCCTCTCAAGCACCGTTCCGCTAGGCCATTCCTGTCAAGCACCGCTCCGCTGGGCCCTTCCTCTCAAGCACCACTCCGCTGGGCACCGCCGTCTCAAGCACCGCTCCGCTGGGCCCTTCCTGTCAAGCACCGCTCCGCTGGGCCCTTCCTGTCAAGCACTGCTCCGCTGGGCCATTCCTGTCAAGCACCGCTCCGCTGGGCCCTTCCTCTCAAGCACCGCTCCGCTGGGCACCACCGTCTCAAGCACCGCTCCGCTGGGCCTTTCCTGTCAAGCACCGCTCCGCTGGGCCCTTCCTGTCAAGCACCGCTCCGCTGGGCCATTCCTGTCAAGCACCGCTCCGCTGGGCCCTTCATCTCAGGCACCGCTCCGCTGGGCACCGCCGTCTCAAGCACCACTGGTCCATTGACAGTGCCGGTCCTGTGTCGAGCAGGTGTTCACGAAGCACTCTGGGCACCATGCCTCCTCCAATACCAGTGGAGTCGGTTATCCATCTGATGGACTGTGGCTTTGCACTCCCCAGGATGGTACAGTGGGCATGGAGGCCCCTCGTGGATCTGGCGTCGTGGACTCATGTGGCTGAGGTGCCCCCCTTTCCCTTCCCCCTGAGGTGCCTGTTGTTTTCTCATCTGATGCCCCAGCAGTGTTTTCTCCAATGGTTTCCGGTCTCCTGTGTGGGCTTTGCCCATGTGTTTGTACACATTGGCCCACGGACTATGGATATTGAACGGACTGTGCAGGACTTGTTGACTATGTTTATACTTTGCACTATGTTCATTATCACTTTTGTATATTTCATATGGCATAATTACCATGACTTAAATTAACCTATTTTATACATAAATTTGAAACTTCATTTGAATTATGTCTTTGCATTCTTCCGGGGGGTTTGTGGGGTGTCACTCTGACTTGTTGCTCTGCATTGGTGTGTAGGTATTGGGGGGGTGTGTTGGAGGGGGTGGGTGTATCGCGTATGTGTGTGCCGCTAAGCTTTCCTCCTCCCCCCTCCCCTGTGTCGTAGGTGCAGTACTCACCGTTGTCGTCTGCGCCGGCATTCGTACTCCTGGTAGATGAGCAGGTAGACAATAGCCGGTAGGATGTGTAATTCGGGCTCCATGCTGTCCTCCTTCCTCGTGGAGTGTGTATAGGTGAGCGTTTTCCCGTTCGTAGTCTGGGTTTTTATCGGCGGGGCTCCCGCCCCGGAAAAGGTGGCGGATTGGTGAGTTGTGACAGGGTGGGCGGTACATTGTCTGCCGCCTGCCTGTTGGCGGTGACCGCCGCGCTATTTGTCGGTCCCGCCGTGGCGGTCGGAGTGTTAATGTGGCGGCCTGTGTTGGCGGTTCCCGCCAGGGTCAGAATTCCATTTTTTGGACCGCCTGCCTGTTGGCAGGTTGGCCGCCGCTTTATCACCGACTCCCAGGGTTTAGAATGACCCCCTATATTTTTTAATTTCAAACTTAAAAACAATTATAGTTGAACTTAGTTTAAAAGGCCAACAAATATGAAAATGAATGAAACATACACTCTACCCAAATTTATTACAGATGAAATTAAAATTAAAATAAAATTGAGGAGGGTAGTTTTATTTGTAAGATATTTTTCAAAATACATTTAAAAAAATCATTAATTTAAATTGATTTATAACTTAACGTCATGTTTATTTTGTGAGGTATTGTCACATTGTTTTTAGTCCTAGGTTAATATTATTTATTTAAATGTATTATAAATCTTTGTTTGGTATTAAAAAAATTGTATTTATTTACCAAAAAAGTTAATTAATTCCCCTCAAACATGTTAGTAGTAACTTTGCACTCATAAATTCAGCCGTAGGAATTGCCACCTCCTCCTATAAGGGGATGGGGAGTTTTCAGACTACTTGGAGGTGTACATCTCTACTTAGAAATGGTGAATACTAAACAAAATTAGATTTACTATTAGCTGTAGGAGTTACTCTGCATGCACTTGCAAACATACCTTTGAGAATAGGCCCTGTAATACTTTGCATACTTTAGAGGACCGAGGGCTGTGACAGAATCTTTGAACTGTTGCAAAAATTTGAGATCAATTTGTTGAAGTTGGAGCTTAGCCCAATGTTCTTTAACCACAGCTCAAATTCTGAAAAGTACTCACTTTAAGATCTTCTTCAGTAATTCAGTTTACAGGTATTTTCTGAAGTGTTAATTTTTTAGTTCACCTCTTCATTTTGTATTCAGGGTTGTTAGAAATTGGGTTTTTGGTTGGCAGACGATTTAATGAGGCAGGTCCAGTCCTTCTCACTTCCAGGCAAGGAGGGCTGGCTACAGGGACCAACTTTGTGCCAGTGAAACAGTACCTTGTGTGGAGAGTTGCGTTGATGTCATAGATCAGCTGTGAGGAGCAGAGGAGATGATGCGAAGGTGATGCGTTGGTGCTGATCCATGCAGTAAGGGGATGGATCATCATCGAGCCACACAGTCATCGATATTCAAGTAGGGATGCGGCGTTGAACACTTTCGATGAAGGTGATGCGTTATCATTGAGCTGCACTGCCAGCAATGAGAAGATGATGCTCTGGAGCTGATGGTGATGTGTCGACTCTGAGCCAGGCAATCGATGATGCAAAGTCCTCATCCTCTGTGGCAGCAGAGATGTGTCATCGTTGAAAAGAGATGCTGTGGTTCTGGTTGGCACAATGACAGAAATGTAAATATTTTCTCAGAACATAGCTACAGATCTCAGTTCCAAGTGCCCAGGATGGGAGTGGCAGCACTTGCCAGGGTAGAACTCACAGTTGGTCCAGAAGCTGTAGCAGAGTTGAGAGAAGTCTTCGATCTGAGACCTCAGAACGTGAGGAAAGCCAGCAATCCCTTGGAGTAACTTCGGTTCTGACGATTTAATGAGGCAGGTCCAGTCCTTCTCACTTCCAGGCAAGGAGGGCAGGAAGCAGTAGGGCAGGCACAGGAAAGCAGGTGTCCAGGAATGTCCAGCAGAGTGACAGTCCCTTAGCAGCACAGCAGTCCTTCTTCCTGGAAGAATGGCCTCAGGTTCAAAAGTGTACTGATTTAGTAGGGTTTGGGGTCCAGCTGTGCCTTTGAAGTGGGGGAGACTTCGAAGAGAGACCGTTGAACTGCACAAAGTCCCTGCCCTTCCTTTCCTGGCTCCAGACACACTACAGGGGGTTATGCAGCCCTTTGTGTGGGCTAAAGGCCCAGCCTTTTCCGGTGTGTCAGCTCCTACCTCCCATCCTGCCCAGGATGACCCATCAAGATTTAATGGCCCATTATGATTTGGATGGCCCATCAGTCACACCTATGCTCCCTTTGTGTGTGGCTGTCTAGAAGGAATGCACAAGAGCCCAGCTGTCACCTATCCAGACCTGTATTCAGAGACAGACAGAGGCACAGAATGGTAAAGTAAAAAAATGCTCATTTTCTAAAAGTGGCATTTTCAGACTTGTTGCTTCAAATCCCACTTCACCATAAGTTGTGATTTTAAATTGTGAGTTCAGAGACAGCAATCTAGAAATAAATATCTGGTCCCAATTGGAAATTACACTTATAAAAGATATAAAGGCAATCCCAATGTTAACCTATGGAAGAGATAGGCCTTGCAGTAGTAAAAAACTAAATTATGTTTTTATTTTCACTACCTGAACATGTAAAACTTAAAGGTACATGTCCAACTTTTTAAATATTCTGCACCCTCCACATGGGGCTGTTCAGGGACTACCATAGGGGTGTCTTATATGTATAAAAAAGGAAGGTTTAGGTCTGGCAAGAGGGTTAACTTGCCATGTTGATATGCTAGTTTAAAACTGCACATTCAAGCTCTGCAGTGGCAGCCCTGGATATGCTGGAAGGGCTATTGAAGTGGCGGCTTAAACAGTGCTGCAGGTCCCCCAGTAGCATTCATTTACATGCCTTGGACATACGTAGTGGATATTACTAGGGACATATAAGTAAATTTATTATGCCAATTGTGGATAAGCCAATGGTACCATATTTTAGAGAAAAAACACATGCACTTTAGTATGCGTCAATAGAGGTAAAGTGCCAAGAAACCTGAAGTCAGCAAACAAGGAAGTCAGTAAAACAGTAGGTCAGAAGGCAGCAGAAGTCTGTACATGTGTGAGTGAAGGTGTGCATAAGTGAGTGTTATATGTGTTTCAATGTGAAAATGTTGATAGGTGTGTGTATATGAGCACGTGAAATTGAACAGTCCACTTTTTTGTCATCATATTATCAAGGGTTTCTCAGATGAAACCCCAGTCCTCCTGGTAAAGGTAAGGATTGCCAGATATCTGAATATTTAATTAATTCTCTTTCAGAACCTCTGTCATTTAAAACAATTTATGTCAAAACCATGTTGTAAAATGACTGTGAAACCCACACAACCTCTTTACTGAATGTCAAGTTTAATCACTTTCTTATTTCATCTCAAGGAAGTAATTTATGCCCCAGGACATTTAAAGTTCACCAACAGCTGCTGTTGATGATGAATGTGCAGCACTATTATATTGGTTTGGTTCTTTTTAGGCAGGCACAAGAAGTTAGCTTTTGAAACACATGAAATTAGCTTGGCTAGACAGCTTTTTCCAGATGGACATATTTTTGGGTGTCATTGGCATACATTTGGTCAAACACCTCAAACATCTGTGCCAGAGAGCACCCCTAGGTATTGAACAGAGAACCTGCCCAATACATGATACCTTTTATGGAGATCATTCCACTGAATCAATCCCATGGTTATGATCATGGAGTAGGGACTTGTCCAATCCAGATTTAGAGTTTTATTTATAGTTTGGTGGATGGTTTATTCTGTCTCAAACATGGCTGATACCATGCCCACCTTATTATAAGTCCATTAGATCCTGTGGCACTTGAAATAAGGCAGGCACGATATCTATCATGTTTGGTGACGGAGTAACCCATCCGCCAAACTTTAGATCGGTCCCTAAGTGACTATTCTCCCAGCCTCTAAGAATGCCTTGTAAGTTCCTTAGCACAAAGGTGTAATAATGACTGTGTCATGAGGGGCATTTTATGGCACAGGTGGAAGGTGTACTCAACAAGGTGTACTCAATCCAACTTTGTCTTTTAAGCTAAGAACTGTGAATGGTGAATGTGTGATCTGCTCATGTGAAACTGGCAGCTGCCACAGAGGAATTGAGGAGGGCGTGGTTGGACAGGGTTGGCTGTGTTGTTGTAGTCAAACCAAAGTGACAAGTTGCAGGGATAAATGCATCATTGACAGAGTCAATGCACCGGCAGAACACACGTGCAAACCAGTGCAAACAAATTAAGCCACTGAGGAGCGGAAGAGAGAAAAGACTTACTGTCTGAGACAGGAGGAAGCTGCTGGAGTCTTTCAAGGAAGTAAGCAGGGAACACAGCAGGGGACAGTAGAAGCAGCTCAGGAGAGTACTTAGCAGAGAACTCAGGAACAAACCGTTGAGCCCACGCAGAAGGGAGTCATAAAGTGGAAGGCAAACCTCATGCAGGAGCAAGTTTAAGTATGAGGTGAGCAGACATGACACTCAATTGTTTATGACATCCAGACTTTCTACAGAAAAAAAATCTGCCCTACAGAAAGACATTCTTGTCAAGACAAAAGCAGTGGCACCAACATGCAGGGCTCAAAATTAATGCAAAAAATGGTTACATGATTGCAGAAGGCGAACAAAGGAGATCTTTGCACTCAACAGACGGGCTGCCATGGTTACAGGGGGGGGACATAAATCAGAAGTGCAGGTGACTCACATTGAGACACAGCATTGTTTGAACCTGAGCTTGTTGGTGGAATAGTACCTGACAATGCTGAAATGAAAGACTCATAGCTCAGAGTAATGTAAGTCACAGCAAAATACATGTGAACATGTAAATATATTTACAACGATATCTGAGTACAAAAAAATACTCTAATGTAACATTTCTACACTGGTTGTTTATGTTCATAAAGTTCCATCTGGATGTAACATGTCACAGTGTTTACAAATCATGCCAGCATTGCCTTCTAAATAGCATGAAGACAAGCAGCACACTCTGGCCCAGATTTACAAAAAAGTGGTGCAGCGCAGTGACAAAATTTGCAATACCGTGCTTCTCCACTTTTGAAATGCAGAAATGCACCATATTTACAAAAATATGGTGCATCCCTGTGTTTCCCCCTGCTCCGAAGCTATATTTAACTGCCAGGTCCAATGCAGGCATCCTTGCCCCATAGTGCAAGGGTGTCTGCGTTGAGGGGTATGATTGTTTATGTGCAGGAAGGTGTTTCTTCCTGCACATAAACAATCAACAATGTTGATTTGGCAATCATTTATGGCTCTTTGCTCTTTCTATGTGTGTTGCAGAATGAAAGAAAAAGCAAAAACGAGGAAGAATAAAAGTATTCCTCCTCGTTGCACCACAATCTGTCATAAATCTGGGGCAGCGTCAAAAGCAATGGGTGTGGCAGTGGAACACCCACAGCAACACCAATTGCACTCCCCTCTATCTCAGACTACTGCGTTGGAGCGGCCCATAATTACAAGGAAGCGTTAAGTCACAAAAGTGGCTTAACGACGCCTTGTAAATATGGTGCAGTGAATAGCACTACCGGAGCGCCATGATGCTCAGGTGGCACAAGGGCCTTGTAAATCTGACTCTTTTCTCTATCATGCAAACATTGTCACATCTTATGGAAGGTGAAAATGACCTGCATTTGCAGGGAAGTTGTCATGCAATTGAAATCGGAGCGTTCATTATCATGTTACGTAAAATATATTAATAACAGTTCGATTCAGAAGTTACATATCACAATTTGTAAGAGTAAACATATGGAAACATGGACATGTTTCAAAATGAGGATTTAGTAATACAATTAATAATACACATGTACATTTCCTTCATGTGTACCCTTAGAATTCAAAACACACACATATACACATCTGTACAACGCCCATACACATACATGCATTTGCAATGTTATGCAATGTCTTTATTTGTTTCTTTGTAATATAGCTGTCAGGAATCCAACCTCGAACCACATTTGAAAATCTCAGAATATACATTATTGTCCTTGGTAAATTATGAACTGCATTCTAGCTCACGATATTTCAATAATTGTATTTTCTTGCGTTTGTTAAAAATATATATTTTGTTATTGTTATATGTTTTGTTGTTTTAAAATATCACTGTCTGACATTGTGCCCATTTAAATATTAGCCTTGCATAGTAAGGTGTTACACAATTGCACAATAATCCATAACATAAATAATTTTAACGTACCGATTTTATAACAAACAATGTGTACATTTGTCACCTTTCATGTTGCTAAAAAAATTATAACTGCAGTATAAAAATTATGTTATGTTTTATTTCAGTACAGAAACATGCACTTGTCCGTTTACATTTGCAATTGTGTAAATTCTAGAACTTGCATGTATCACAAACTAAAATTCGGTGAATCACTCCTGACACACATAAAAAAAACTTCGATGATTAAGCTAGGAAGATCTTGAACAAGTCATAAAACATTTAATCAATGGCCAGAATATTTTTTTCTCTAATTTGCTCAAAATATTATGCATTATAGAGTAATACATATGAGTATTGGACCTACATAAACACACTAATGTAAAAACAATTATATGTTTGTAGAAAAATGCTATATTCCTTCATATTTGACCAAGTTGCAAAAACACTAATTTATTGACTAATAAATTGTGTATTGGGGTTTTGTGACTGCTGTGGAAGATGTGGAAAGACAGGGATAGTCACTTGAGTAATTGGAAACAACATTGTCCACAATGAATGATGATATAATATAGCTTATGTTACATGTCCATGATGATGAATAGCCAGATGCCCATGAGCTCCAACAGCAACAGCACTTGCAACTACACAATCCTCCATGTGTTCCAGGCAGCCACTAGAGTCCGGTGGTGAAAATCTTGAAATCCTAAACAGTGAGTTTAACCAAAATATATTTTGATATGAAACAGATCATTGACTGTTTAAATGTTTCCATGACTGCCCCTAAAAATCAGATTGCCCCATTTCATTCATAAATTAAATTAAATGGATGTTCTACTTATGGACGTGTGGGACTTAGTAAACATAATTAAAGTTTTCCAGTTATCTGAATACAATAATCCAGGATTTTGCTCTAGTGTTGAATGTATTACAAATTACAATATTCCTAAAACTACATGAATCTGTAAATGCATTACAGAAGGATATAGACTTTATTTGTTCAAATGCAATATCAGCCTCCAAAGACACCTACATTGCTGATGTTAAGGAGCCCATGCGCCTCACATTGACAACCTGGGCCCACCACAACAGACCAAGAAAATAATTTATCAGATTATGAAAATGTTCCAATGCAGTGTATGTGCTCGTCTCAGAATAAATAATTTGAATTGTTGTGTGCTAAACTTTACTTTGGTTTGTTCTTAGTTTAGTGCTACATTTTTTCTACACTAATCCATTTTCGGTGTTTTTACTGCATTTATCTCTTCAATTATGCGTGTCCACAACGCTTTTTGACTATAGTTTGGGTGTTACAAACAATTTATCATCTATTCTTGCAACATCACAAATAAATATGTCAACCATTTTGTTGTGTACCTGAACTTTAACAATAGAAGTATTGCAAGTGACTTCCATATTTATTTTGTTAAAAATGTTATTTAACTTATATTTTGTAACTGCTTTGTTATAGGACTCCCATTGTAGTAATGAGATTGCTGGACTATGGGCAGCGGCACCACCAAGTGTAAGGGTCTGAGTCGGGTACCACACCATGTGAGACGCTGTCAGCCTAACCTTTCCAGCTAGTCAGCAGCACCTCACCAGTACCAGAGTTAAAAGTGATTAGTGGCAGCCTAACATAACACCCTAAGACTCCTCAGGGAAGTTGTGGCAGAACAGAAAGTACCCCTTTCCCTCAGTTATACAAGTCTCATGCATGCAAAGACAAACAGAAGCAGGATTTGGTTCAATTGGTTTTATTGAAGCAAATGCATTCTGAGTAGAAACAATTGATTTGTGATCTTGAGGATAATGAAACACAAGAGTATTACATCAGTGACCAGGAAAGTTAAACACAGGAAGAGCCCCGCCATATTGTCACAATAGTGTGTCTAATATCCCTTCCTACACTACTAAGTTTCTACATGAGAGCAAATAGCAGTGGTAGCCCTAATCCTTCCATCTGGTCCTGGGAAGGAAGCTCAATCCCCATCCTTGTGTTCAGAAGTAAAGAAGAGGTCTGTTAGCCTGCTGGGAGTCCTTCCATGTAGACTAAGAGGAAACATGGAGTTTCATCAGAAACTGCAACAACGTGGAGCATTAACCTCTTAGCTGCTGGGCCTCACCCCCCCCCCCGCCCCAGTGTTGAGCCCTTTTTTGGCTATTTGGGGTAGTTCGCGCTTAGGCCTTCATAACTTTTTGTCCACATAAGCTATCCACGCCAAATTTGCGTCCTTTTTGTCCGACATCCTAGGGATTCTAATGGTACCCAGAGTTTGTGGTTTCCCCTGGAGGAGACGAAGGAATTAGCCAAAATACAAATTTCATTTTTTTCAAAGAAATGGGAAAAAAAGGCTGCAGACGAAGGCTTGTGTTTTTTTCCCGGAAAATGGCATCAACAAAGGGTTTCTGGTGCTAAAATCACCATCTTCCCACCTTTCAGGAACGGGCAGACTTGAATCAGAAAACTGCATTTTTCAACACAATTTTGGCGTTTTACTGGGACATACCCTATTTTTACTATTTTTGGTGCTTTCAGCCTCCTTCCAGTTAGTGGCAGGAATGGGTGTGAAACCAATGCTGGATCCCAGAAAGCTAAACATTTCTGAAATGTAGACAAAATTCTGAATTCAGCATGGGGTCATTTGTGTAGATCCTACAAGGTTTTCCTACAGAAAATAACAGCTGAAATAAAAAAATATTGATAGTGAGCTGAAAGAAACCAGCCATTTTTCTCCACGTTTTACTCTGTAACTTTTTCCTGCAATGTCAGATTTTTTAAAGCAATATACTGTTACATCTGCTGGACTCTTCTGGTTGTGAGGATATATAGGGCTTGTAGGTTCATCAAGATTCCTAGGTACCAATAAATAAGGTGCACCTTGCAATGGATTTTCATTCTATACCGGGATACAGCAATTCATTTGCTGAAATATGAAGAGTGAAAAATAGGTATCAAGAAAACCTTTGTGTGAGAAACTAGGGCTGATTGCAGAGGCCCCATAACTTTTTGCCCCCATTTTCCACTTTATGCTGGTGTTTTCCTGACTCTGATGGTGCCCTGGGTACTGCTAACCAGTCCCAGGGCCTGTGCTCTGTGCAAAATGGATATGCAAATTAGGCTAATTATAATTGGCTAAGTTAACCTACCTATAAGTCCCTAGTATATGGTAGGGCATGTAGGTTTAGGGACCACAGCATAGGTGGTGCACACCTAGGTGCATTGCTGAGGTGCCCAGTGTCATTTTAAAAGCAAGCCTGCCTTGCTGGCTGCTTTTAAATTAAAGTTATATGCAAATTCGACTTTGGAATTAAAGGTACTTCCAAAGTTTTAAACTACCTTATTTTTACATATAAGTCACCCCTAAGGTGTGCCCTATGTACCCCTAGGGCTGGGTGCCATGTAACTATAAGCAGGGACTTTATAAAAATAGATTTATAAGCCCTGGTGAGGTAAAAACAGCCAAATTCGTTTTTCCCTCATTGAAGTAAATGGCCTTCATAGGCTAGAATGGGCAGACTTTATTTTAAATTTTAAAGTCTCCTTAAATGTTACATACCAAGAATTTGGTATCAAATTGATTGTTATAATAAATCCCACAACTTCCAGTTGTTGGATTTAATATAACTAGTGCAGGTAAAAAGTTTAGACTTTACCTAAAAAGTTGCCAATTTCAGCTCTGCATTGTTTTTGCTGCTGTGCTCTGATTGGCCAGCCTGCAGCAGCTTCTGCCAGGCCACTTTAATGAGGTGTGAAGTGGCCTGGCTTCACACAAAGGAATGTGCTTGGGGGAGAGAATCTCCCCTCAGCAGATGGTGAGGCAGGAAGGGGGAGGGCTGCCAAACTGGTCTTCAAAGGCAGAGAAGGACATCTGGAGCACCCAGCAACACCCCCACATCCTGCAACCCCAGACAGCTAGGTGCCCCCTTGATTAGATTAGGAGAGGGCAGGAGAGGGGTGTGTTTATGATTTTTAGCCACACCAGTGGGTGGGCTCAGCCAGATCTCTCCTCCAAAAATCAGATTCATCCATTTTGGATTTTTAGAGACTGTTGCCTTCTGGGATGGATTTTTGCCACACTTCCCAGGAAGTGGTCATCACAGGGGGACGACCCTGTCCCTGATTGGAGGACCAGGGCCCCCCTGCTTTTCACCCAGGAGCAAGGATAAAACTGGCAGACCTGCACCCACGCCTCAGATCCCCTCCAGAATTCAACAAGAAAGGAACTAAAGAAGAAGAAGGACTGCCCTGCTGGACCCCTGGCCTGCACCTGGACCCTGCACTCAGAAAGACTGCACCAGCTGCACACTTGGGCTTCACCACAAGAAGGACTTTGCCTGGCTTCCACTGGTTCAAGGAGGGACTCCCTGTTTGCTACAGGTGAAAAATTGCTAACCAGAGTCCCCTCCACCAACTCCTGAAAAAGTGACCAGCTGACCACTGTCCAGTGGCCAAAAAGGAGTTTGCGCCAGGTGCATTCTGGGAGTTGAAGTCCGCACTTCCCAAGGACCATCACAGAACTTCTGGACCCTTGGGGTGAGCTGTGGACCCCAAAAGAACCTTAAAAGAACATCTGGGTGAAGCCCCAGAAGTTTGGAAAAGATTGGAGAATTTTTGGAAAAAAGCTCCATAAAGTGACCGACCCGACGCGGAAATTCTAGCCGGCTTGCCTCAACCGCGACCCGGCCTGACTTCGTGGTTCGTCCCGGTAAAGAAAAACATCCAAAAAAGAGACTAAGTCCGAACGTAAAAAGTTGACCGGGACCTCCCAGCCATCGTATCCGAGAAGGGCTCCATGGACGTCGGATCAAGATCCAGGTTTACCCCGGTCGAAGGATTTTCATCTCGAAAAAACGACTAAGTCCGAAGGTAAAAATCACCACCGAGGAAACCGACTTCGCGTATCCGGACAAGGGCTCCAGGAGGTCGGATTCAACTGGCAGGTTCGTCCCGGGGAAGAAAAACATCAAAAAAGAGACTAAGTCAGAAGGTAACTTTTTAACCGAGGCCTCCCGCGACCTGTAGCCGAGCAGGGCTCCATCGCGGTCGGCCTGAAAGTTTGACTTTGCCCCGGTCCTGGTGCAACCAGATGACCCGATTGGCGCTTTTTGTTTCTAAGCGCTAGAAAATAATAATACTTTAAAAATTCATATCTCCGGTTCCCCTGAACCGATTTTAATCGTTTTTGTGTCATTTTAAAGATAAAAATATAAGCTATTTTTATAAATTGGTTTTGGATTTTTAAACTGTTTCCTGTGTTTTATTTAATTACTGTTTTGTGATATTTGAATGCTTTACACTTTGTCTCCTAAGTTAAGCCTTGGCGCTCGATGCCAAGCTACCAAGGGTAGAGCTGGGATTAATTTACTGAGACCTAACTGTACTTTTGTGGAGGTTTGTGGCTTGTTGCTAGGTGTAGGTACCTACCTGCCCTACCAATAACCCATTTTCCAACATAATTGGAAGCAGCGACGGGATCCTGTACTTGTGTTCAATATCACGTTACAGTTTTAGATAAAACAAATTAAAAATCCTTTAAATTGTCCTAGTGCAAAAATTGTTTTTAATTTTTAATTTTAATTTTTTTTAAAAATTAATTTGGATTAATTTCAATTATTGAATTTTTGTAATTTTTTCTAAATTCTTGTTTCCAATTTTTGCAAAAAGTTTTTGTTGACACAAAACTAGGGAACCATGGAGCTTGATCTGGCTAGCCTACCCACACTAACAGTAGTCCAGCTTAGGGGGTTGTGTATTGAGAGAGGGTTGCCTGCAACCCCTGATCTCAGGAAGCAAATCCTGATTAAATCCCTGACAGCATGGGCTGAGGCCCAAGAGGTAGAGACAGAGGAAGCTCCAGAGGAGGAAGAAAAAGAGGAAGATGTTAACTCTAACCACTCAGGGGAGGGAGGGCATCAGACCCCAAGTGAGGAAGAGGAGGAACGGTCCTCACTGGACACAGTCACTAGGGGCAGACCCAAAGCTAGTGGTAGGAAGAGGGTCCTTTCAGGAAGAGAGAACCCATCCATCAGGGAAAGAGAGCTGGAAGCCCAGCTAGCCTACATAGCTTTGGAGGCAGAGAAGCTTGCCCTAGAAAAGAAAAAGTGGGCAAGCAAAGAAAAAAAAGATGGAAGCAGCGATAAAGAAGTTGAGGTGTCCATGGGTGGGGGAGGTTGCCCCAGATTACCCAAAGGGGTGGTTCCTGCTTATGTAGAGGGGGATGACATAGATAAGTGGCTAGGGGCCTTTGAGAGGGCACTCCAAATGAGAAGGGTTAGGCCTCAATACTGGGGTTCCCTTTTGTGGGAGTTGGTCCCCAACTCAGGGAGGGA